>NC_137047.1:19669954-19818883 GCF_032717465.1 Coenobita brevimanus
GATTCCGTTTCTTACACACTCTCTCAAACTCATCCACCAAGCCTTGCAGCTCCCCTTCGTCTTCACTCAACAACACAGTATCATCTGCAAACAACAGTACAGGGAGTTTCCAAACACTATCCTCTCTCACCAGGGCCACTCCAACATCCACTACCCTACCTTGTACCTCTTTTATTACCCCATCCATGTACAGATTGAACAACCTTGGAGACATGACACATCCCTGTTTCAAACCAACTTTCAAAGAGAAAAATTCACTTAGTTCACCATCCACACGCACTGCAGCCTTCGCATCATCGTACATACTCTTCACTGCATTCAACAACTTCCCATCTTCTCCATATATTCTTAACACTTTCCACAATCCTTGTCTATCCACCCTGTCATTTGCTTTCTCCAAATCCATGAAAGCTGCATACAACTTCTTTCCCTTGTCTAGAAACTTTTCCACTAAAGATCTAAGAATGAATATCTGATCTACACAACCTCTTCCCTTCCTAAAGCCTCCCTGTTCTTCTCTAACTAATTTTTCTGTTCTTTCTCTAACTCTGTCAATAAGTATCCTACCATACACTTTTCCTATTATACTAAGAAGACAAATGCCCCTATGATTACCACACACTTTTTTTTCCCCTTTTCCTTTGTACAAGGGAATAATTATACCTGACTTCCAATCCTCCGGGACTCTACCTTCCTCCCAGGCCAATCTGCACATCTTCCACATCCATTTTACTACTATCTCTCCCCCATGCTTCAGCATTTCACCACACGCTCCATCAATTCCTGGGGCTTTGCCCGATTTAACTTTCTTCATTGCTTCCACAACTTCTATCCTACTGATTTCTTCCTGTCTTCTCACCTCCCTCATTCTCCCAGCCATTCCCCAGCCACTTATACTCGCATTACTTCCATCCTCTACGTTCAACAATCCCTTAAAGTGTTCTCTCCATCTGCTCACTTTTTCTCCCTTCTCCACTAGTAATCTACCATTTTTATCTTTCACTCCCCTTCTAACTTCACTTCCACCCTGTCTTACTCTTTTCACCTCTTTCCAGAACATTTTCTTACAGTCCCTCCACTTTACACTCAAATTCCTTCCAAATTCCTCATCCACTCTCTTCTTACTCTCTCTTACTAATCTTTTCACCTCTCTCTTCCTTTCTACATATAACTCTCTCTTCCGCCTCTCAACTTCTTCCACGCCTCTATTTCTCATCCATTCATTGTATGCTTTCTTCTTTTGTGCCACAGCCTGTTTCACCTCTTCAGTCCACCATGCTGTTCCTTGCACCCCCCCTCCGTCTTCTCTTCCTTCCACACACCACATCACATGCTGCACATATTTCTTCTGTAAATATCCTACACACACCTTCCACGTCTCCCATCTGCTCCAATTCATAATTGCCCAATCGTTCCTCCACTTCTCTCTTATACTCTGCCTTTTTCTCATCCTCTTGTAACCTTTCCACTCTCCTTGCAACTACTCCTTCCTCTCATCTTTCCCTTCTTCTATTCTTCCATCTTACTTGAATTTTAATTCTGGCCACCACCTAGTAGTGGTCAGAAAGTCCACTCCCCCAGCCTCTATAAACTCTTGCATCCATTACATTGATACAAACAATAATGTATTCCATTAACCCCTTATGGCTGCTAGCCTTGAACAATGCTTTACTGTACCGGTGTCAGTAACGTTAAGCTTGGGAAAGCCATAAAATCTGCGAACAATTATGGGAAGGAAACGGTCACTGGTATGTTTACACGACCCTACTCTACCATCCCAAACAGCTCGGCGGTCCTTTCATCCCAGATGTTTTCGCCGATATGTTTAAATGCTAAAGTAACATGCACCCTAACTTTATGTTTAAATTCTAATATAACATGCCCCCTAATTTTCTTTCACGAATCATAACAAATCACAAGATGGGTTTAGGGAGGAGGGGAAAAAACCAGGTGTACCAGACGAGTCTTTTCACATCTGTAAGAAGAAGAAACTGACTTTATAACTTTGAAAAAATGGTTTCAAGGTCTGCCACGGGAGCACACAAATTTCTGAACTCACGAACATTGAATATTTGAGGGGGGTAAACATACGCTTTGCTGTAAGCAGTAAAAGCACCTTACCAAATCAGTTCATCCTGATAGTCTTATATTTTTCTGATTATTTCTGTTTTTATCTGTTCTGGTGTGACGACTCTTTGATTCATTAACATAATGGCAGAAGACACTGTTCTAATCTAAGTGTTTAAACCTGGCCTAACCTAGCTTAACTGCACCTAATAATGTAACCTAACCCAATCTTCAGTTGGGAAGTTGGGAAACGAAGTCCACATTTGAGTACGATGAGTTTCGTCCATTGTGCAGGAAACAATCGTAGGTACAGCTTTAGAACGTGACTATACTAACAGGGAGGAAATCTTTCAGTAAGAAAACGTGATTTACCGAACTGAATATAGTCTGAAAAATACTGAAACAAGCTGGAGGAATATACATTGAACTGGAAAGGTCTTTCTGGTACTTAAGTGTACATTTACCGGTAAATAAATCAGTCTAACAGTACAGTACTTACGTTTCCGCCGGATTAATCGTGCTTTCGGACCAATCAGGCACCCCTTAACACCATATAGCCCGGATAATCGGGCTATCTCTGATAATTTATATATATGTCCATATATATATATATATATATATATATATATATATATAATTTAGATAATTTATATATATGTCTATATATATATATTATCTCTCTCTCTCTCTCTCTCTCTCTCTCTATAATTTATATATATGTCTATATATATATATATATATATATATATATATATATATGTATATATGTATATATATATATATATATATATATATATATATATATATATATAGACACACACATAAAGAAACTCCCCAAGTCATTTTACGGCAATTTCTGGATTTTTGCCTAAATCAGTTCTTCATCACGTGGCACACCTATTGGTGTAGCTGCCTTTGCCAGGTCTAGGGTGAGTGGTCTAAAATGCACCTCATGTTTTTGCCTAAGTCATTGAAAATTAAGAAAATGAGACAGTTTTCTTTCGATTGCCCAAAAAGTAGAAAAAATGACTTAGGCCGTTTCTTTATGAGGGTAACGATATATCTGTGTCTATCTATCTATCTATCTGTCTCTGTCTATCCATCTGTCTATCTATCTGTCTGTATATCTATCTATCTATGGTGTCTCTCTCTCTCTCTCTCTCTCTCTCTCTCTCTCTCTCTCTCTCTCTATTAGATAGATAGATAGATACAGTACATACTTAAGTCATCTCATTTGGGCAGGTGTCACTTAAGCGATTGGGCAATGACCATCGTGAGAAGATTGCCCTCTTAGAGCGCCAGTTTCTGCAGCAGAAGCATCAACTTCTGCGATCTCGAGAATCAGCGCTTTGGGAGATGGAGGAACGACATCTCCATGAGAAACACCAACTCTCCAAGAGGCAGCTCAAGGATATCTTTTTCCTCCAACGGCACCAGGTAAAAAGAAAGCATACCCCACATCCTCATGGAGTCATGTTCATTGTAGTTATACTAACAGCTAAGATACATCAGTCAGGAATATATTATGTCTGACTACAGTATATGGGGGGTCACTGTTGTCCCATATCAAGAATGCTGTGCAGTAGCACATTCGCGGAGCTTATGTACCAGAATACCCCGCGAATACTGGATTCTGCGAATATCCCAAACCTATCACAAAAGTCGCTGATTTCTGTGTTTTATCTCTTACTGTTCCCAACAAACCCACAATAACACCTGTAAATGCATTTTATGACACATTAATGTATTGTATGGGGTACTCACCTGTGATGATGATGAGAGTTTGCAGTGCAGTACGTGATAGATGATGAATGATGAATGTTCTGTACTGCACAGCAGGTTGAGCTCTAGTTGAGCTTTGGAGAAGCACTGGGTGAAAAGCAGCAAGCCTAGGAGCCATATTTTCAGAGGGTCAGTGGACAGTAGCACCATTACAGTAAACACAGCAGCCAAACACACATGCTTAACACACAAATGCTCAACCCTGGAGAGGAACTGAGGGAACGAATCTGACAGAGTATGCCTGGGTCCCCTCCATGTTTAACCAGTAGACTAGGGAGAAAGATGATGCATAGGCAGACACTTTTCAGAGGAGCCAGTCATAAGCAAGCCCTCACTATGAGAGTAGAGTGGGAGAACTGTACTACAGCATTATGCAATACCTTGAGAGAATGGCGGATGATTTGAGTGGTGAAATACCGATTGCATCTGCTGCCCAGTGCTGAACAGCACATGCTTATAGTAACTGTACAGTACTTACAGTACAACTTTATAGGACAATAATTCTCATTGAAAACATGCAGAAAATCAATATGAACTTCTAGGAACAACTGCTACCGTGAGAGAAGGATGAGAGATTTGTTCTGTTGATGCCCTGTGCTGACTAGCACATGCCTATACACAGGTAAATGCACAATTAACTGTATAGGACAGTATCTCTCACAGAAAATATGCAAAAAACTCACTTATGAACCACTAGGAACAGCTGATGCTATGAGAAAAACAGGAAATACCTTCCTGTACATTTTTAAAATAATTTCCCAGAAAATCTGTGAATGTGAACCCGCGAGTAGCAATCCCATGAGTAATGAGGGTTGACTGTAATGATATTCAGGCTGAGCAGATAGGAGTGAAAGATGTTCATCGATAGTTTGAGATCATTTCCCCATAAAGGTGGTCAAAAATAAAAGCAACTCAGAATTTTCATGGATAGCATTTTACTATGCATGGTATCGTTTTCTTATTTCATTCTTGTAAGTCTGCTGCACAGTTCACCACCTCAGTTTTATAAATGATTAGAAGGCCATTTCTAGAATATTCTCATTTAGAGTGGATTATTGTTTTTGTTGATCAACTCCAGTCAGTCCAGCCAAGCAGACACATCAACCATAGGTAAGCAGCTGCCCCTGAATGGTCGTCCCATACAGAGAACCAATGTTCCCTTGCTGTGCCACAGCAAGGCACAGGGAAGAGTGTGAAGGTTTGGTTCCTCGGTGGAAGCTGCATTTGTCTCTCCACCTGGTTATTAAGGGCACCTTAGTAGGCTCCACTTCACCTTGTGATCAGGTTATATGGTTACCATCCAGCAGTGTAAATGGTTTCCTAGATTACAAGAAACTATTAGACTTGTCACCCAGTGTAAAGCCATCTGAATTGGAAATTAGTGATGAAATGTGACAAGAAGGAAAGGGAGAAGTAGGAAGAGATGAGGGCAGATACAGTACTGAAATAGCATGATAAAGCTGAAGGAAGAAGTTGACAACACTAAATCAAGTGAGTGGATGATGGTCATCACCACCTACCATGATGTTTAGAGCTTATGGCCAGTTGAATATCAAGCAAATCAAGGCCAGTTGATATCAGATTGGGAGAGTCCAGTAAACTGTTGTTGTTGTAGCACTGTGTTGTAACACTTCTCACTCTGGGTACCTCCCTATTTAGTCCCTTATCCCTTCGGTTACACTCTATGACCTTGTCCCAGGTCATTTTTTGCCTGCCTGTTGCAGCCCCACCCTTGATGTTCACACATTTCACTTTCTGCACCCAATTGCCTTCCTCCATCCTCTCCACATGCCCAAAACGCCTCAGTCTACCACTCCTCATCACCACTAATACACTCCAGTCCCATCCTTTCTCTCATTTCATATCTTTTAAACCTCCCCCCCTCCTCCTAGGTGTTATATTCAAGGACACATTACAGACCCATCTGCATCATTTCTCTATGTTTGAGCCTACAAATATCTTCTTCCATCACTGCCCAGGTCTCACTACCATACAGCATTACACTCCTAACACATGCCGCATAGAAAGATCTTTTAGCACGGAGGGAGAGCCCTCTCAATGTCAGGAGAGGCAACAGCTCCCTGAACTTCCTCCAACCACTCGTTACCCAAGCCACAGAGCTAGGTCCAGTCCCACTACAAGCTCATAACATGTCCTCCAGATAACAGAACTCTTCCACACACTCATGAGACTCACCATCAAGATCAACCGTTTCATGCCTGACAATTTCCACATGCTCTCCCCAGCACATGCACACATGAAATCAGCATCATCTCGTAGTCTGCCTCTCATGCCCCTACATCCCCTATGCACCCACTTATCACAAATACTGCCCAGGATGGAGTTACTTACCACACTTTTTTGGCAAACCACACTTGACCACTTTTCCTCTGCTTTGACAATACCGCCGGCAGCCCTAGATATCATTACTTTTGGTTTATCCGTATTTACTCTCAAACCCTTGTGCCTCATTCCATCTCTCCCCTTCCTAAAGGTCCCTTGGTTATCACACAGTTGTTATGGTGATTTCCATTATCACTCCTAGGTGAAAATCTGCATTCCTGCAATAATTGCACATTGGGAGGTGGGGGGGGGGGACTTCATTATCATGCACCTCAGCTGGTTTCTGCTGACAATAATGGTGCAAAATCTGTGGTTTCTGATGGTTTTGAGGGATTTAAAGATTAGGGCCTACTTGAGGAATTAATCCCAGGTGGTGGAGATAACTAACTCTCCACCCCCAAGCCTCAGAACCCCTTGCTCAAGCCCATCTCAGGTGTCTATTGATTCAATGCACTAATGTCACTAAACCCTTCCACATAAAAGCCTGGTACCCAACTGGACATGGCTTCATCTGGCACACACACAGTGACAGTACAGTACACCTAAAGCAAAAATTAACGCCTAGTTTTCAGAGTTTTATAACAAATGACAAAATTATCGAAGTATATTTGCAATGCCTTGTCAGTAATATTATGTAACTAAAATTCTGTAAGTGTCCTGTGGACAGTAAAAGTCTCTATCTTCTGTTTCTTAGAGTGAGCTTGATGCGATATGGGAGATTTAGATTTTTTTTCCCATCAGCAGTGACTCATACCAGGACACATAACCTGAGAAATTCAGATTCCTTGTCCATGTCCCATTGAAATCCCCACTAGACATGATCAAATTATCTCGTTCACAGCATAATACTGATGTGACACTTTCTGACATGCCCTGCCACTGTGGTGTGCATAAAGGATTTGGATTCCCCCCCCCCCCCCCACAGTCAGCAGTGGCTCATATCAGAACACATAACCTGGGCCCTTCAGAGTCCTTGCACAGTCTCTAGTTCTCTTGGAATCATCATGAGACTCTGAAACCGGAATGATAATAATACCAGCAAAACCAGTAGTCTCCACCCATGTAATAGGTAGAGGCTAATAATACACTGGAAAAAAACATGACGAAATAGGGTGTGCAATGCAAGAGAGATCCCAAGACCAGTATTTCTGGTTAGAATCACACTCTTTTTTCCAAGAAGTTCCTAATGTTGTACACATAATGGATCAATCAATTTTTAAGGCATCTCAAAATACAGCTGTGAAAGCTAATTGCTGGAAAATAAATGAATTCATATCGGTGTCATCGCCCAGCATAGTCATGTAATAGACAATGCTACTATGTATATCCAGTCTACAGCAAATGGTTACTGAAGAATTCCACATTGGCTGTGTTTAAGGTTGTTTTAGATGGCATATTCTCATTGACCGATGAGAACTTGACGGATTGTTAATAAAATGAGTTGTTAATAATTTACACATACATAGACAGAAATTAATTAGTCTCAGACCATTCCTAGGACAAGTTTCAGGTTGCATGGTTCACCCAATCCGTGAGTCTAAGTTGTCATAACGTGCTACCGGTAGGTCTACCTTTTGCATCTAAACCAATTCCTCTTCGTTTTTGTATCAGAAACTGCTGTGTTTTGTCTGCTCTTACATTCTGATGAAAATCTACCAACTGCAACATTGCTTTGGATTTACTGTTACAAACAGATACTCAGCACTCAATCTCCATTGTTTTTAGTGTGAATTACCACAGCCAGTGCGGTTTGTTCTTGTTTGGTGACATCACGTGCATCTTGTCTACATGGTATGTGTTTCTTCCCTATTGTGCCCATTTCATAATTTTCTATTGACCTAACCAGGCCTATGTATGTTTCAGATACTTACCATAAGAGTATGTATTGTACTGTGTGTTTTTACTGGGTCTAAATTAATCTAAAAGGGAAAATTTGGGTTTGCAAGTTGGGTGCCCCTTACCAACTAGGATAAATCCCATGGTTTCTGTGCTTTCGTTATTTGACATTTTCATTATCACACATTAGGGTCAGTACCATTTATGCACAGTAACAAAGGCATCACTGTAAATAGAGAGAGAGATTGGTCAGTATGGTGGTAATGAATTCTGGAATATTTGTTGGTCAGAAGAAAGGGTTCTTACTGTAATTTGGGCAGACACAAGATTACTCAGTTGGTTTGTGTGTTGTATCGGCTGTTAATAATTTTAATTTGAATGTCATCATTATTTTGCCATATTCTTTCTTGCAGATGCTACTGCGTCATGAGAAGGAGCTGGAACAGGTGAAACGAGTCAACCAGCAGAAAGAGGAAGAACTTATTAAGAGGCAACAGGTATGCCTTTTTTTTTTTTTTCTGTGACTTAGCTATAAATCCATCCATCCATCATCCAGTCCTACATTACCCCATGAGGAGCATAGGAGCCCAGAGCTAGGCAAGTTGGTCCTGACATTTAAGATGAGAGTGACCAGCCTCACTCATCCCTGAGTGGCATTATGCGAGCAATAAACTGCAGCCACTTCATGGATATAAATCTGACACAGGCTTAATCCAATTGGAGCATCTTAATTACCCTTTACACCAGGCACCATAATTTGGTTATATGGTTACCACCCAGTGTCGCAAATGGTTTCCTGTATTTACAGGAAGCCAATTGGCTTGTCACTCAGTGTAGAATCACCCCTTTGCAGAAGGAAGAGGAAAGAATAAAGGAAAGACAGAAGGAGTGTAAAGTCACCCATAGGCAGAAGGAAGAGGAAAGAATGAAGGAAAGAAATACAGGTAAGGAAGGAAGGACTGAAGAGAGGAAAGGGGAGACACCCAAAGCTGTTCCACATCAAGTGAGTGGATGGTGAGCACCCCCACCTACCATGTTTGTTTATTTGTTGTATGTACACGTTATGTATATAAAACTGAGTTATGTTATCCAGTGGGATCAGAGGCATTGCAGTTAATTTATACTGAAACTCTGTCGCTATGGTCAAAACTGCAGTACCTCAGAGCATGTTTTAAATGTTATTGTTTCTTAACCCCTAAAGTCCTATGATCATCTATCGATGTGTTCAGGCCTTGTTACGTAGAGTCCTATCATTATCTATTGTACACAAGCTACCAAAAACTGGCTTGAGGTATCCCCACCTCTTTGATGACGTATATGGAGCTGAGCTAGTGGAAAGTACAATATCTGGTGGTGTCTGGCTTGATTGATGCCCCTAGACACAGTGGGGGAGGGTCCTCTCCTCTCCTCTATTTCTCCACCTCCCTCTGCTCCATTGGGCCCTGTCCTCAATATCTCCTCCCACCCAAATCATCACCCATACCCCCTGTAGACTGTATTGGTTGTGTGTGGCAGGCATATAACCACCCTTTCCCCCCTTCCTGATGTTCCCCATACTCCCTCGAACTCTCTGTTCATCCAACTCTCTGTTCCCCCTTATTTCACAGTGACATCTCATTCTCACTCATAGTGAGGGATGGCTTTATTTATTTTTGATGGTTGACAGTGCGGTAACCATTGGATGTATGGAAATGAAATGTACATTTTCTGGTGTGTAAAGTCAAACACTTCATATGAGGGCCTCTGTTCCATAACGTTGTATGTACCATTCCTGGGATTTGTGGATTTATGGGTACTGGTGGCCGCTTCAGGTGTAGCACTATCTTCCCACAAGTAGATCTGAGCAAATGCTGATAAGGAAAGTGGTCAAAAATCCAATAACATCAAGATAGACTTTCTGTCTTACTTATTTGGGGAAGGAAGTGCAAGCCAGCATTATTTCCAAACAGCTGTAAGTCTCTCTGTCCCTTTAAATTTCCCTCTCAACAAATAATGGTGGAAGATGGTGAACACACCCTCCGCATGACTCAGTGTGAACGACTGGCCAATTAGAATGCACCCAGTATACCGTGCAGAGGTGGTGCAAAGGTGGGTAGCAAGTGACAGTGTGTCTCCAGGAATAAACACCAATTAGGATTGCTGTACCACATGCTGCTAGACACTGCTTAGTGTTTACATGCTTCCGTCTCCAGTCCCGCCAAATTTTATTTGGTGAGGGTGTGACAGAGTAATTTCGAATTATTTTCTTCAAAGCAGAGCATATTACTAATAATAGCTGATGTTAGTGATAGCTCAGCATCCAGTGCAACCCCTGACAGTGATTTGGAGCAGCCACGTACCTCCCGTGGGAGAAAATGAGTGAGAAAAGAGTGCTTGGAAGAAGAACATAGCAAAGGTAAAATGTAATGCCAGGAAGGAATATGTGAGCTGACACACTGGTGCTCTGGTTCCTGCTAGATCTGTAGGTCCTCCATGTAAATGATGGTTGTTTTAACAGACTGACAATGCCTGCCATCCAAGAAATATTCAAGAATTTGTGGGATTTGGGATACTATGATAAGCTCAGTGCATATCTCCATTGTCTGGTAGAGTCAATACTGGTGATATATAGGAGTCGGCTATTGGGTGAGGAGGTCCCTATGAGATCCCACATAGTCTTGTACCATGTAGTGTATGAGAACGAGAAAATCAGTGTGTGTAAGAAGGGTTTTCTTTTGATTTTTGGTGTTGGTGCAAGGCGGGTACAAAGTCATTGAGAAACACTCACACAGGTACCTCAGAGCCAGGCAAGTGAGATAAACACAACCCTACTCGACAAAAGCCAGCAGAAGCTATTAATAAAGTGCAGGAGCTCATTCAGTCTCTGCCTACAGTAACATTACACTAGAGCAAAGTCCCCTCATAGAAAATACTTAGAATCTGACCTTAGTGTTGTGAAACTTTACTGACTTTACCTAGGGTCCATGAATGATAAATACCCACATAGTGAAAAAGTGTTGCTGAGTTACTACAGAGAAATTTTTAATACCGAATTTAATATTGGATTTGCACCTCTGAAAACAGATACCTGCAACGTGTTTGACTTGTTTAAGGGGCAGTTAGATGCCATGAAAAAACAATCAGGACAGGATGAAAACATTCGTCAGGTGGAGACTGCATTAAATAAACACCAGCCTCTGGCCAAGGCTGGGTAGGAATTTTTAACTAAGTTTGAAACTGACCCTTACAACAGACCAGACGTATTTGCTGTGCACTTTGACCTGCAACAGACCCTCCCTACCCCCAAACACTCAACTAGTGTTTCATATGATAAAAGAAAACTGTGGACCTATAACTTCTGTGTACTTGTCTGAAAACCAAATGGTCCACCATGTACATAGGAGATGAAGTAACAGGAAAACATGGTTGCATTGACATAGCAAGCTCTCTTTTGAGGTACATTCAAGACAATCATGATGCAGACAGTGAAGTAGAGCTAATGTTGGTGTCAGATAACTGTGCTGGACATAATAAAAACATTGGTTTAGTGCTATTTTGTATGAAGCAACTTTATTCTAAGGCCTTCTTTCATATCAAGCATTTTTTTCCTTGTCCGAGGACATTCATATATGCCATGTGACCGTCATTTTGGTGTAGCAGAACTGACTTTCTGGAGGTCAGCCAACATTCCCACCAGAAATGACTGTCTCAGTGTTAAAGATTGCCACTCATGACAGCTTCCATGTAGTGGAGATGACCAGATAAGACTTCCTCTATGTGGGTGTTCTGCAGCAGTATATCACCAAAAGAAGCTGCAAGACCATGAAGTTTTCAGATGCCTGCATCCTCAGCTTTGGTGTATCATACACGAGGGGTACTCCATGCATGAGGATTACCAACATGGCCAGCAAGCATATAGGGTTCATCTGATGCCAGGTACGGGTGGCTACAGTCACTCAAAATTCAACCTAAGCTCTGTCAGCATACCTTCTAAGTACCTGGGACTTATAGCATTGACCAGTGAAAAACTCAGAGATGTGAAGGATCTCCTGCCCTACATAGCACCAGCCGAAAATGCTGAGTATTTTCATGCAATCATACGGGAACAATTAACTCTTGGTGACTGTCATGCACCTGCAGAGGCTGAGGAAGAGGTCAGTGAGGATGACCTTCTACTATAATATGAGTAATACCTGTATTAAGGACCCACCACTTTCCCCACCCACTAAGTTCTTATGCAGATGTACAGATAATTTTTTGGTTAGTATGAGGCTGGTCACCCTCAGCTTAAATGTCAGGACCAACTTGTCTAGCCCTGAGCTCCTATGCTTCTTATGGGGCAACATAGGATTGGATGATGGATGGATGGAAACCTAAACGTTATGGTAAAGGTGTTAGTATAATAATAATGTGTCATAATATCTCATGCTTATCTTTCTTATTTATAAAACATCACAACAAGCCATTTTCTTATGTTCCTACTATCAGTTATTAATGTTTATGTTAACTTGGTAGAAAACCTTACCACCAGGTAATACTGTAGTTTAGTAACACTGTACTACATAGTTAGCTACATTTAACACATTTACCATCCACTGTCGTGTTAATGATGACATGAACAGTGTTATTGATAACATTAACTTTTTTTTATTACAGTATATTAAAGATTTTTTTCATTTAATCTCAGTATCTTGTAAATAATGTACCCATTGTCAGCTTAGAAAATTACGAGTACTTACCAGTTCCAGTTGCAACACTCAATTATCACAACATAGTGGTAGTCTATAAATCTATCTCTCTATCTATAGCCTGATGCCCTAATCCTGCAAAGGGTGGCCAGAGACAAAATGCCTCCAAGTTGCTCTGTCACCCACTATTTGACTGCCCTCCCCCCAACTCACTCCCCCCTCCTTCATATGCCTCTCAACTCCATCCTTCCACCTCATCCTCGGTCTTCCCTTCCCTCTCCCTGCCTCCACTTCATCTACATACACCGTCTTAGTCAGTCTTTCATTCTCCGTTCTCTCCACATGTCCAAACCACCTCAGTGTGTTTCTCCTAATTCTCACATTTGCATCCACATCCACCCCACAACGTTCTTTCACTTCTTCATTCGTCAATCTGTTCTTCCATGTCACTCCACATGCTTCTTTCAGGTAACTTATTTCCTCTACTCTCACTCTTGACTTGTTCCCCCTCTAGCAAGGTCCATGCCTCGCTTCCATGTGTCAGGGTAGGGATCACAATACTGTCGTGCAGTGACTTCTTAACTTCCTTACTCACCTCCCTGTTTCTCATCACTGTTTTCAGTGAACCAACAACCTTCCTTCCCTGCTGTACCCTTTCAAGCACTTCATCCCCAAAACCTCCATTGTTATTCATCACACTACCCAAGCATTTGAATGCACTCACATTCTCCATATCCTCACCATCCAACCTCACTGCATTCTGTGACTTCATTCCTTTCAAACACCATAACTTTACTCTTGTTTACATTAACTTTCAGATTCCTCTTCTTACACACTGTCCCAAATTCATTCACCAAAACTTGCAACTCCCATTCATCTTCACTCTACTGTAGCATCAGCAAACAGCAACACCGGAATCTTCCACACCTCACCCTCATTCATTAGAGACACCTCAACATCCACTGTCCTACCTTGCACGTCTTTTACAACCCCATCCATGAATATATTAAACAGCCATGGAGACATCACATATCCCTGTTTCAGTCCCGCATTTAGATCAAAGAACTCACTCAGCTCACCATCCACACACAACGTAGCCCTAGCTCCCTCTTACATACCCTCACAGCATTCAAAAATTTCCCATCCACTCCACATATTCTTAATACCTTCCACATACATTGCCAGTCTACTCTGTCATATGCTTTCTTCAAGTCCATGAAGGCAGCATACACCTGCTTTCCCTTCTCTAGATACTTCTCCACTAAACATCTTAGAACAAATATCTGATCTACACATCCTATTCCCTTCCTAAATCCCCCTTGTTCATCTTCATCTAGCTCCTCTGTTGTATGCCTAACCCTGTCAGTAAGTATTCTACCATATATTTTTCCAACCACACTTAGAAGGCAAATACTCCTATGGTTACCACATACTTCTCTCTCCCCTTTTCCTTTGTATAAAGGAACAATTATACCTGATTTCCAGTGCTCCGGAACCCTTCCCTCTTCCCAAGTCAAACTACACAACTTCCATATCCACTCCACAACAATCTCATCCCCCTACTTCAGCATTTCACCACACACTCCATCAATTCCTGGGGCCATTCTCATCGTGATATTCTTCACTGCTTCAGCTACTTCTGCCCTGCTGATCTCTTCCTCCCTTCTTTCATCTCTTCTTCTCCCAGCCATTCCCCAACCACTTATACTCGCACTACTGTCACTGTCTGCATTCAACAAATCCTCAAAGTGCTCCTTCCATCTCATTTTCTCTCTCTTCTCCACTAGCAATTAATTATTCCTATCATTCACTCCCTTACTGTTTCCCCTTTCACACTGTCTTACTTTCTTTACCTCCTTCCAAAATAATTTCTTACTCTCCCTCCATTTCACACTCAGATTCCTCCCAAACTCTTCATCCACTCTCTTCTTATTCTCCGTCACCAATCTCTTCACCTCCCTTCTGGTGCTCACATATACATCACTCTTCTCACTGTCATCTTCTCCCCTACTTATACTCACTAGCCATTCACTATATGCCTTCTTATTTTGTTCTGCAGCTTGTTTCACCTCATCATTCCACAGTGCTCTCTCTTGCACACCCCTGCATCTCCTCACTCCACAAACCACCTCACACGCTGCACCTATCTCTTCCGTGAATATCTTGCATACTTCTTCCACCCCTTCCATGTGCTCTAACTCATACCTTCCCAATCTTTCTTCCACTATGCTCCTATACTCTGTCATTTTCTCACTCTCTTGCAACTTCTCCAGTCTTTTCAGAGGAGCTGTGTCCTCCTGTCTTCCCTTTCGTCTCTTCACTCATTTTGTTTTGCAGCCTTACCTTAGCCATCATTAAGTGATGGTCAGAGATTCCATTCCCCCACCCTCCACACTCTTGCATCCAACACTTGTCTTCTTATTCACTCATCCACACACACATAATCTATCATTGCCTTTCGTTCAACAAGTTCACCATCCATCCTCCTCATGACTCTCCATGTATACCTGTGGATCATCTTATGCTGGAAGAATGTGTTGGCTATTGCCAGCTCCTTACTAGCACAGATGTCCACTAAAGCACTACCATTCCCATCTCTTGATCACCCACTCCATCCACTCGTACATTCCCAACTTTGCCATGCATGTCTCCAGTCAAAAACACTCGCTCTCTTCTCTCAAACTTATCCATACATGCTTCTACACTAGCCCAAAACTCATCTTTCACTCTTGCCACTTTGTCCTCTGTCGGCATACGCACATACAATTGCCCAAGCTGGTATACCTACTTTCATCCTCACCCACGCAATTCTTGCACCCACTATTCCATACTCTCCTATATTCTCCTTCCACTTCTTGCTTATCATCAGACATACTCCCTCTCTTGCCCTCACATTCTCATTAACTCCCACACATATTCCTAAACCATATTCCCATTCTCTCACCCTTTCATCCTTCTATTTAGTTTCAGTCAATCCACATACATCCACTCTTGCATCCTCAAGCACCTGAGCAATCTCTCTCTTTCACTTCATCATTCACTCCTCTCACATTCCATGCTCCCATCCTTAGAATGTCCTTTGTCCGTTCCGTGGTCGTCAGCGTACAGTCCGTCCTGGTCCGAGGTGCGTTGTTCGCTTGTTTAGTTAGTTCTTTTTACAGGTTGGGGCACTGACCCACCACCAACCCTTTTAGTCGCCTCGTACGACAAGCAGGGATACTGGGGGAGTATTCTTGAAACCCCCCTATCCCCAGGGGTAGTGGTAGTCATTATTCATAAATATTACCACTGTCATCCACTACCACTTGCACTGATCAGTTATTTCTATGACACAATGATTTTGAACACTCAGTGGTTTACATTACCATGAATTCATGATATATGAGCACATTTTGTTGTGAGATTCATAAAAAAAATGTCATGTAAGTTAATAAAATTAAAAAAATCTGAAGGGGGGGGGTCAGATTTTTCATCATAGGTGGTGTTATTACAGACCAAAAGTGATCATTTTACCATTAACCTCTAAAAGAGAGGTGTCTGCATATGCTGTCCAAGGGTACTAGCGCCAAAAAGACAGGTGTCTGCATATCTGGCCATGCCCCCCCACCCTCCCAAACCCACCCCACCCACCCCACCTCCCTGCCACCACACCCACACACCACCTGCCACCACACCCCCACCCTCAACCCCCACCACCCCACCCCCAAACCCCCTCCCCCCACCTCCCCCCCAATATCCACCAAAGCCCCCTTCCACCTAACCCCCTCCCTCTCACCTCCTCTACCCTCCCCACCCTGCCCCCACCCCCCCCCCCACCCCCCCCATCCCCCACCCCCCCACCCCCCACAATTCCCAATCCTTCTAACCGCTTCCCCACCACCCTGCACTCCCCCCCACCATCCCCTCACCACCACCCACCACTGCTTATCCCCCACCCCCTACCTCCACCAACCCCAACCCCCTACCCTCTGCCACCCCCCACTCCCATACCCCCCTAACCTCCCACACACCCTAAACAAACCCACCCCTCCAACCCCCCACTGCCACCCCCACCGTTTTCCCCCACCCCCCTCCTGACCCCCCACTTACCACCCCCACCCATCATCCCCTCATCCTCACTCTGCCCCCCACCCCCACCCCCCCACCTCCCACAAGTACTCAGTCCCCATCACTGCACAACCCCGACACCCCTCCACACCTCCCCCCCCACAGATCCCCCACCATATCGCACCTGCCGATTATGCGCATCCTAAGTGTATGTCAGAACATTACGTTGCCCATGTTTTGGGGGGGGGGAATCTAAAGGCAAAGAATGTCAAATAACACAAACCTGAGTGTTGATAGGTTTATTAGTCTAGGAGCAACAAACGAAAAACTTTGACTGTGATTCTCTCTCTCTCTCCCTCCCTCCCTCCCTCCCTCCCTCCCTCCCTCCCTTTCCCCTTGGCAGCTCTTATGTTACGGGAGTGAGGCCTTCATATCTGTGGGACCTTTTTTTTTTTTTTTTTTTTTTTTTTTTTTTTTGTGGGGTAACAATTTTTATTTTTGACTTTCTTTGATGGTCAATAGTGCAGTAACCATTAGACAAATGAGAGTGAAATATACATTCTGGTGTGTAAAATCAAGCTCTTGAAATCCATTTGACTAAACTTTACCTTGGTGAAAGTTGAAAAATTGAACCCGAAATGCAGTTCAGGGGCCAGACAGAGTGGGAGAATTGTGGTCTTTAGGGGTTAGCCGTGGTCTGTTTGGTTGAGCGAACCTGTCGACCACAGTTAAGTAACTGCTTCTGTGGGGCCATCTTGCAGATACAGTACTCTGTAGGAAACCATTGCCTGTAGCTGATTTGTCAAACCAATATATTGCTGATACAGTACAGTAATCACTCCAATATCCGACGTAATAGAGCCATAGGTAGGTCCGGATATTGGTTCTGTCCGGATATTGGGCCCCAGCTTATGGACTTGTACTTATGGACCCTAACTCAGAGAAACACCTATACAACTCCCTCTGGACATGCATAGCACCTATTTAAGACCCAAATCACACCAATAAGGCACATAAATGACTGAAATAAATGCAAAAGAAACATAAAATGAGGGTTTAGAAGTAGGTTCATACAATAATAAACATTCTGGTGACTGGCTCCTGGACTGATACTTATGGACCCTAACCTAGTCTAACTCAGAAAAACACCTTCCTACTGCACATGCCTAGCTCCTAACACCCTATTCACACCAATAAAGGACAGTAAAGAGTGAAATGAGGTAAGTATAGTATGGAAAAAAGTACAGAATGAAACATTCTTATGTCCGGATAGTGGGGATGTTCGGATATTGGGCGTCTGGATATTAGAGTGATTACATTTGCATTTTTCCGAAGCCGAACCGATACCGATTTGTACTGTCAATGTCGGATGTGAGTGGAAGAAACATTAAAATAACATTTATTGAGTACTTCATTCATTGTTTAACCTGATTCCCTGTGAAAGAGTGGTGTTATCTTGATGATGTTTTACAGCATAACAAAGAAGTTTATATAGGAAGTACAAATAAGAGGAGATCTGTTGGTCCATGATGAGGTTATCTGTTAGAAAGTGTGCTGCTACTGGTAAGAGCTAACCTATATGTAAAAGAAAAGGATTGAAAAGAGGAAGATATCTCCCACCCACCACACCATCGAATAAAACCAGCAGGAAACATAGAAAAAAAAACATCATGCCAGTTAGAAAGAACAAACATGGAAATTTTATTGGAAAGGCAGAAGAGGAATGACTGTGCACTGTGTAAGATCTGTTTTACAGATGTATAAAAGAAAAGCAAACACATTCACCAAATGTTCTTGTTAAGGAAATATCTTAACAGTCATCAGCATGCGCTTCAACCTGGAAATAAACGAGACACATTTAGTTGTGGCCACTTGTCTCATAATTTTAAATGTACAGTATCATTAGTTTTTACACTACTGTTGGTGGTAAGCTGATCCATTGTTCCATTATATGAAAATCACCACTGTACATAAATATTAAAGTAGCTCTACCCTATACTAGTGTTGCATCTCTGGTTTTTTAGTTTGTTTCCGTTACTTCTAGTCACAGTATCATTTTGTATTTCAAACAGATTGTCATATACAGTGGGGCACCAATTTTCGCGCCTAATTGGGTCCAAAAATAATGCGCGAAAGTGGAATTAGCGAAAGTTGGGGCATTGTCTTTATGGCAAAAAGGCTAATTGGTTCCCGGTTATCCTAAAGTAACATCAGATTTTCATTTTCACTTGCAATACAGTACATCAAATCACTATTGTACATTGCATTGTGAGATACAAACAATAAAAACTGTACAGTACACATTATATGAGGAGAAACATACCACAGAGACCAGGTTGAGGTGTTTGATGGATGTTGGGGGTAAGTATCCGAGGCGCGTGGCGGGCTTATTTAGCCACGCCAGACGTATTGGCGCCACCTCTTGCTGCCTCGCTACCACTCTCTCTCTCTGCCTCCTCAGATGCAACTTGATGCAACACTTCCACTCTGTGCTGAATTTCCCTTTGTACAGTAGAGGCCATTGAACCGTGAGAATCCAACACAATGGAGCTAGCACGCTCGTACGCAATGGCGGGAATGGGTGGACAGAGTGTTGACATGACGTCATTCGAGATGGCGGTGGGTTGCGGGCGGGCGGTGCAGGAAATTCAAAGTTCAAAATATTGTCCCAAACCCAAAATTTGTGCGCGAAAATCGATTTTTTTCAAGCGAAAGTGGAAGTTAGGGAATATTTGGTGCATGCCGCGAAAGTGGATTCCGCGAATCCTGCTGTAGCGAAAGTTGGTGCAGTACTGTATAGTACATCCCCACAGTATGTAAGTGCTGAGTACGCGATCCCCCTTGTACGCGAGGACCCTTTTTTTTTTTTTTTTTTTTTTTTTTTTTTTTTTAAGTACGCAAATAGAGCTCCTTGTAAGTGAGATGGACAGCAAAGAGTGGCCCAAATCCGGGGTTACTCTGAGTACGCAACATTGCCCCCCCCCCCCCAGAAGCGATAACAGGTAAAGGTGAGCAACCATATTCTATTTGGTTTGGTTAAGCCATATCCTTTTTTATTTACCTAGTAAAGCCATAATCCTGTCGGTTTACTTTATCTTAGGTAATATGTCTTAGATAGTTTCCCTGTATAGTACAATACTTAGGTCTGAAAGGCATCTCAAGGGTTGCTCATGAAGGGGGGTGCCGCCCATATGTAAATTTTCCCATAAGTTTATGTATTCACAGTATGCGAATTCCTAGTACGCGACGTCCTCTGCCTCCCAAATAGGCACATTCTAGGGGGATGTACTGTACATGTAATATACTCTGCTGTTTCTTTGCTTGTGTAGAGACACATATTAATTTTCTTTAGTCTATCTTCATGGGGTACCTTTCTCAGCGATGGGATCATTTTCATGGCCAAGTTTTGCACTCTCTCGAGTCTGTCTTTGTCCATAATAAGTTTCAGGGACCATTGCTGTACATAGTATTCTAGATGTAGTCTAACTAATGACTTATAAAGCTTAGAGATTACATTGGCCATTTTATGATCAAAGTTTCTTGAGATGAAGCCAAGTGTTTTGTTTGCCTTGTTACTAGCTGCTGTACACTGTTTGGAGAGTCATTCTGAAAATGATTAAAGGTTCAGAGTAATGATGATAAATATATCACATAATCCACTGCTTTTGGCCGCATCTATTTTTTTTTCTCCCCTCCTCTCCTACTCACCCACTTATTATTCTGAACCCATACCTTGTAACAGTTTTCAGTAAGATTGTTCTTTAGTAGTCTGCAGTGTTAAGGTAACAACACTCTTTCACACAGAATTAGGCTAAGCAGTGAACAGAATCTTGAATAAAAGGCATATTAATGTTTCTCCCATTCCAAAATTCTGATGTCGACAGTAATAATCAATATTGGTTCTGTTTAGTTGTGGAAAAAAGGCAAAAATTGGTGATATTGTATATTGGTTTGTTGAATCGTATCAGTACAGCTTAGCCTCCTTGGTATCCACTAAGCAGAATCTGCTCATGTAATCTATGTTATCCTTTAGTGCCTCTTGCTTCTGAGGGTTTCTGCCCGTTTTTCATTTTATGCTATCATTCATGTTCTCTTCCATCTCTACTGGTGCATAGGAAGGAGTATATTCATTCTCTGGTAGTGCAAGAGTACTGAGTGTAATATGAGATAATCAGTCCACTTTTAGGTTTCTTGTGCTGAGTGATTCCCCATCTGCCTACTGTTTTTCAGCTTTCAAAGACATTATCGTCTTAGACTGGAACCATTATCACTTTTTCATAGATACTGGTATCTTGCAGAGAAATTGCTACCTTACCTCGGGCTGTGTTGTTGGATGGGGATCTGACCTTTTTCATGGCCCAGTTTACAATCTTCAGACTCCTGATTTCATCCTTTATTTCCTTATGACTTTTGGCAGCTTCCTTTCTTAGGCTTCTGATTTCTTTGTCTGGGCTTAGTATCTTCATTATCATTCTCGTTCCTCTTTCGTAAGCTTTTCCCTATGCTTACAAATGAGGAAGATGCTGTCGTGGTGGATGTTGGCATATGTGCCTTCTTTGAAGTCATAACAACACTTTTATGCATAGGGAGCACCAGTCCTTTTGCAATTTTTATATTTCAGTATTTATTTTTAACTTTTCAAGTGAGAGAGAGGGGGGGGGGCAACAGTATAGTGTCAAGTGAGAGAATAATGAGTCTGCCGTAATTTATTATTATTATTATTATTGTTATTATTGTTATTGTTATTATTACTACTATTACTACTACACTAATATTACTATTATTATTATTATTAATATTATTATTATCATCAGGTTGAAAAGAGACAGCTGCCCAAGAGGATCCGTCAGGAGATGAAGGCCCGTGAACTTATGTTCCGTGAAAGCATGAGGATCAGCACCTCCCACCTCCCAGACTCGCATGATGATGAGAAAAACAAGCTTAGGAAGGTAGGAATTAATCATGTACATTAGTCATTGTTACCTCACTCTCCCCACTCCCCAAGTTAAGATTAGCCTAAAAGCATATTCATGCACACAACTTTTTAACTGTATGTTTGTTGAGGGTAAATGCAATGATTGCAGTAAACCCTCTATTAGTGTGGGCCCAGTATTCATTTCTTCAATTTCCACAGCAAGGCAGACCTGTACCCAGGCAGTCCCTTACTCAGTTAGGAATACCATACACATAATGCTTGAGGCAGAAAAGAAGTTAAAAAAAAAAAAATAAACAATAAAAAATGAAAGTGGAAATTTTGCAGCCTCTAAAATAGTACAATAGATGAATTGGTTAGTCAGGTCAACTAAGGATGACATGTCAGTAACAAAGTGGCAGTGTCTGAGTGCATGAATTTAGTTCCTGTTTTTGTAAACATCATGAAACAGCTAACTAAAAAGATGAATAAGAAGCCTCGGACAAGGACTAACCAAAAGATGCTGACCAAGGACCAGACAAAGGACATGGTACGGATCGCGACGTGGAATGTAAGGGGTGTGAATGATGAGGTGAAAGAGTGAATGATTGTCCAGGTACTTGAGGGGGCAAAAGCGGATGTATGTGGAGTAACTGAAACTAAATGGAGAGGAGACAGTGTGAGCGAATGGGAGTATGGATGGGATATATGTGCAGGAGCAGGTGAGAATGAGAGGGCAAAAGAAGGAGTGTGTATTGTTGTGAGTAAAAGATGGAAGAAGAACATAAGAAAGTATGGATCAGTTGGCCCAAGGATTGTGTGGGTAAGATTGAAAGTTGGAACACAATTGTTGCCGATTGTGTGCGTGTATACACCAGCGCAAGATCGTGCAAGCAGAGTGAGAGAAGAGTTCTGGACAAATGTGGAAGTGTGCATGGAAAAGTTTGGAAGGAATGAGAGAGTGGTTTTGATTGGTGATGTGAATGGTAAAGTAGGGAATGTGAAGGTGGATGCTATCGTTGGTGAGTGGGGTGTGCCTGCTGGGATAGATGAGAATGGCAGTGCGTTAGTGGACATTTGTGCCAGGAGGGGGTTGGTGATAGCCAATACTCTCTTCAGGCACAAAATGATCCACAGGTATACATGGCGAGTGATGAGAAGGATGGGTGGTGAACTGAATGAAAGGAAGGCAGTGATTGATTATGTGTGTGTGGATGAAAGGATGCAAAAATGTGTAATGGATGCAAGAGCTTATAGAGGTTGGGGGAGTGGACTTTCAGACCACTACTTGGTGGTGGCCAGAATCAAGATCCAAGTAAGATGGAGAAATAGAAGAAGGGAAGGACTGGAGAAAGGAGTACTTGCAATGAGAGTGGAAACGTTACAAGAGGATGAGAAAAAGGCAGAATATAAGAGAGAAGTGGAGGAACAAATGTGTAAATATGAGTTGGAGCAGATGGGGGATGTGGAAGGTATGTGGAAGATATTCATAGAAGAAATATGTGCAGCATGTGATGTGGTATGTGGGGTGAAGAGAAGACAGAAGAGGGTGCAAGAAACAGCATGGTGGAATGAAGAGATGAGACAGGCTGTGGCACAAAACAAAAAAAAAGTATACAATGAATAGATGAGAAATAGGGGCGTGGAAGAAGTTGAGAGGCGGAAGAGAGAGTTATATGTAGAAAGGAAGAGAGAGGTGAAAAGATTAGTAGGAGAGTAAGAAGAGTGGATGAGGAATTTGGGAGGAATTTGAGCTTCATTAGTGGAGGGACTGTAAGAAAATGTTCTGGAAAGAGGTGAAGAGAGTAAGACAGGGTGGAAGTGAAGTTAGTAGGGGAGTGGAAGATAAAAATGGTAGATTACTAGTGGAGAAGGGAGAAAAAGTGAGCAGATGGAGAGAACACTTTAAAGAATTGTTGAACATAGAGAATTGAAGTAATGTGAGTATTGGTGGCTGGGGAATGGCTGGGAGAAGGAGGGAGGTGAGAAGACAGGAAGAAATCAGTAGGATAGAAGTTATGGAAGCAATGAAGAAAGCCAAATTGGGGAAAGCCCCAGGAATTGATGGAGTGTGTGGTGAAATGCTGAAGCATGGGGGAGGGATAGTAATAGAATGGATGTGGAAGATGTGCAGATTGGCCTGGGAGGAAGGTAGAGTTCTGGAGGATTGGAAGTCAAATATAATTATTTCCTTGTACAAAGGAAAAGGGGAAAAAGAAGTGTGTGGCAATCATAGGAGCATTTGTCTTCTTAGTATAATAGGAAAAGTGTATGGTATGATACTTATTGACAGAGTTAGGGAAATAACAGAGGAATTAGTTGGAGAAGAACAGCAGGGCTTTAGGAAGGAAAGAGGTTGTGTAGATCAGATATTCATTCTTAGACCTTTAATGGAAAAGTTTCAAGAGAGGGGAAAGACGTTGTATGCGGCCTTCATGGATTTCGAGAAAGCCAATGACAGGGTGGATAGACAAGGATTGTGAAAAATGTAAAGAATTTATGGAGTAGATAAGTTTTTGAATGCTGTGAAGAATATGTGTGATGGTGCTAAGGTTGCAGTGCGTGTGGATGGTGAACTGAGTGAATTTTTCTCATTGAAAGTTGGGTTGAAACAGGGATGTGTCGTCTCCATGGTTGTTCAATCTGTACATGGATGGGGTAATAAAAGAGATACAAGGTAGGGCAGTGGATGTTGGAGTGGCTGTAGTGAGAGAGGGTAGTGTTTGGAAACTCCCTGTACTGTCGTTTGCTGATGATACTGTGTTTTTAAGTGAAGCCGAAGGGGAGCTGCAAGGCTTGGTGGATGAGTTTGAGAGAGTATGTAAGAAACGGAATCTAAAGTTGAATGTAGGGAAGAGTAAAGTGATGGTCTTTGAGAGAGTTGAAGTCGGTGAATTTACAGTGAGGTTGGATGGTGAGGAAATGGAAAATGTGAGTATGTATGTTTAAGTCCTTGGGGAGTGTGATGAGTAAGGATGGAAGTTTGGAGGGTGAAGTGCTTGAAAGGGTACAGCAAGGAAGAAAGGTTGCTGGTTCCTAGAAAGCAATGATAAGAAACATGGAAGTGAGAAAGTTACTACATGACAGTATTGTGATACCAACTCTAACGTATGGAAGTGAAGCTTGGACGTTGTTGGAAGGACACAAGTCAAGAGTGAGAGCAGTGGAAATGAGTTATTTAAGAGGAGCCTATGGAGTCACATGGAGAGACAGGCTGACAAATGAGGATATAAAGGAGCGTTGTGGTGTGGATGTGGATGTGATAGGAAGCGTTAGGAGGAACATACTGTGGTGGTTTGGCCATGTGGAGAGGATGGAGGGTGAGAGAATGACGAAGAGAGTGTCTGTGAGTGAGGTGGAGAGGGGGGAGCAGGAGGGGAGAGCTGAGGATGAGATGGAGGGATGGATTGGAGAGGTATATGAGAGAGGGGGGTGTGAGTTGGGAGCAGGGTAGTGAAATGGCGGGGGTCAGGTTGACGTGGAAGTGATTTGTTTGTGGCCACCCCGTACGGGATTGAGGCATCTGGCAATAGATAGATGATCTGAATTATATGGTGATTATTGGTCAGTACTGCAATTATTTGGTGTTAGTATCAGATCAACATCTGTGAAGTATTTTAGTACTGTATATGTAAAATAAAGAAAATAAAGCAGATGATGGTCATTAATTTTGGGCACGGATCAGCTGTTAGTAGGCAAAGTATTCATAAAGCTCTGTGAACATATAAAATCATTTATTTTATTATTTTTCTTTCTCAGTCATGCTTTCATACACACCAGAGAAAGAAGTGTGTGGTAACCAGCAAATAATTAGGGGAAAATGTGGCAGATAAAAATATTTTTGACCATAATTCACATGTGGAGAGGTTTATTGTAGATGTGGAGAGGTGTTTATTTTAGGACTTGGCAAGATTTTGGGAGAAAACAGTCCCCAAAGAAGTGATGAAATATTCCCGCTTAAAAATACAGCACAGTGTTTTATGTTTTAGTCAGTACAGTGATCCCTTGGTTATTGTGTATAATAATAAGCCTGTTGCTTGATAATGAAATTGCATGGTGACAAAAGAACAGAGCCTATGGGATTTATCCTGATTGGTAACGGGCACCCCGCCAATATCCTGTACCCAAATTATCCCTTTTACATCAAATTTGTACCCATGAAATACATACATCCTGTAATGGTAAGTATCAGAAACACACATAGGCATGATTAGGTTAATAGAGAGTGATGAAAAGGACAAATTAAGGATGAAACACTTAGCTTAGTGAGACCTGAGATGGCCTTGAGATAAAGGGTTCTGAGGCAAGGGGGTGGAGAGAGAGGAAATAGGTGAGGGATGCAGGTTTCATGTGTATTTCCTATTTTCCAGAAGTTTCTTTCATTATTTTCCTTTATAACCTGTGGATATGACTAGAATGTAAATAAGAGAGAGGGGTAGAAGCACAGGAGAAACAGAGAGAGTAAAACCATTCTTCTGCCAGTCGGATAGAGGCCAAAATCGCCTGCCTGACCTTAAAGTAAACATCTCTCAGCAAGTTCGTGAGGGATACAGATTTCTTGTTTTTTTTTTTTTTTTTTTTTTTTTTTTTTTTTTAACAACCTTTGAATGTGACTCATAAATGAAAAACAGAGTGGGATACGAGTAACAGGAGCATTAAAGGAGAGAAAGAGGAAAGGAGAGGGAGGGAGGGAGCAAAAGTATAAATCCCTTCTGACAGTTGCACAGAGGGCAAAACTGACTGAGTAAATTGTGTAAACATTGACTAGGCAAGTGATAAGAGGGTGAGGTACTCAGATATCTTGTTTACTTCGTCTTTTACTGAATTTTCTTTTATTGTTTTCTTTTATAACCTTTATATGTGACCTGAAAATTATTGTGAGAGAGGGATGCAAGTAACAGGAAGAAGAAAGGATTAGGAAAGGAGAAAAGAGGAAGAGGAAAATTGGGAGAAAAGTAATGATGGGGAAAGAAGAGAGACATAAATTTGTGGCCTGTCAGTGTGAGGTTTTGAAATGAAAAAAACATGTCCCTTTGTACACAGGACTCACTGTGTGCTGGTTTTCATGGTACTCTGAGTTTAACAAACAACTTCCTAAACGGGTTACTGTACAAACATAGGCATGGTACATTTGGAATAAATAAATCCTTTGGACATTCATTGTACTTGTCATAGACATCAGTAATTTTATTTTATGTCCTTTGTTGGCAGATAACTTTGCATGTTTATGAGTTTTGGGTGGGTGCTGGAATGCATCTTCTCTGTTTATTAAGAAACTTATGGGGAAAATTGCTTTGAAATCTGACAAACCCAGTATCTGACAACTGTCAGAGGTATGCATACTCGTTGGAAATCTGAGGACACCTGTACTGCACCACCATTGTTTGCAGAAGCCAGCATAGGTGTGCCATAATGATTGCCCTCCTCCGAAAAATGTGTGATAAAGGCAGGAGTGCAGATATTCATCCTGCACTCACAACGGAAAATACTATAACCAAGTTCACAATAACCAGGGGATCATTGTACAGTACTCAAAAGTTCATATTGTGCAGAATCTGTTTTTTGTGTGGTAATGCATATTGTTGAGTAAATATCAAAACAGTTCCCTTATTTTTCTTCATGCCAATTTTCTAGTAAGACATGCTTTGATATGAGCTTATGCATGTACCAATTTCAAGAGGATGACTGCAGTTGGCCATTTGTCCAGTACTAGGCAGCTCTAGTAAGAGTGTCTGCCTTAGACAATGAGGATAGTAAGAACAGTATTTTTTATTCTGAACTACAAAGATAAAACAAAGATAGTATTTCCACGTCTCCAGAAAAATTTATTTTGCCCAAGAGGCTGTGGTCCAAGACCATTTAATAAAATCAGTATTCTACTGTGGAATGGCTCACTAAACAAACTCACTTTGTGTCATTGTTTGTCAAAGTGTGCCATAATTATCCTCAGTATGGCTTGCATTACAGTTTGAAGTACACTGTACATTTTTTGAAGTCTAAACTAACAGATTGAGAGAGATGTGTGAATGGCAGCATAAAATCAGTGAGAGTTCCCAGCAGCTGATCACTAGGGAGGTATAGCCTTCCATGAAAACAATGCAAATCAAAGATTGCATTACCACCTGCAGTGTCGGACGAAGTACATGCCTAATATACTGAAGAAAAGTACAGTTACTCTGTGAAAAATTTCATCATCGTCATTATCTGTGTTGCCCCATGAGGAGCTTAGGGGCCCGGGGCTAGGCAAGTTGGTCCTGACATTTAAGATGAGAGTGACCAGCCTCACTCATCCCTGAGTGGCATTATGTGAGCAATATACCCCAGCCGTCCCTTTGATATAAACCTGCCCAGGCTCAATCTGATTGGAGTGCCTTAATTACCCACTAAACCACCAGGTGCCATAATTTGGTTATGTGGTTACCACTCTGCGTAGTATATGGTTTCCTGGAGTACAGGAAAGCATTTGGCTTGTCACTAATTGTAGCCACCCATAGACAGAGGGAAGAGGAAAGAAAGACAGAAGAGGAATGAAGGAAAGAAAGATGGAAGAGAGGAAAGGGCAGTCCCCTGAGAGCAGCACTACATCGAGTGAGTATATGGTGAACGTCCCCACCAACCGATAAATGTTATGGTCAGAATGAACCATCCGTTGATCAGCTAGAGCATGCATGGACCTCCCAGCAGCTGCCTGCATCCTGCCTGATCATCAGTGCATGTGTTTGTACATCTGCCTCATGTACTTTTCACTTATTATGTATTATGTTCTTTCTTTTCAGCATTTTTTTTTTTACCAAGCATAATTGTTGTCAGTGAATGTTGGGCAAATAACCCAGTTAATTCCTCCTTCATACCCTCTTGAAAGCTGTCATTATCCACATAGGAAGTTAACACAATGGGTTGTTTATCATTTATGCTCCTGGTTTACAGCACATCAGTACATTTACTCATAAAAGAAAGGACACACTGAATGCACATAGCCAGCCTGTGCATTATTGTTCCCTTGATTTCTTTATTTCACCAATTTTCAATGTGGTACTGTCCATGCAAGGCCAAATTTTCCATTTTACGACAATTTAAATTCACGTAAATACTTAATGATAAATACCAGAAACACTTATAGGCATGGTTAGGTTAATGGAACATTTTTACGGAAGCTGTCAGACAATGATTATGGCATCATTGGTCCCCCTGCCTGGCACAAACCCAAACTGCATCATCAATATTCACCCATTCTCTAATCCTTCAGGATATCTCCATTATTTTCATTATCTGGACCAAAAGTTTTATGCCTCTATAATTTCCTCTTTCCAGTGCATCACCCTTCCCCTTGTACACATTTACAGTCACACTCTTCATCCAGTCATCTGGGACAACACACACATATATAATTGTATTTATCAAATCAGTACTAACCCCACTCATATATCTCTTGAGGTCTTCAGCATTTCCATAATCAACCCAGACACACCTGTTACCTTACCCACCTGCATCCTACCTGTTGCCCTGCACACAATAGCAGCATCAATCAAAAGCCAAGGGCCAAACACTGGATTAGCACACTCCAAACCTTGCAGGTTCCAGTCATATTTCTCATTCAGCAACTGGTTATAGCTATTACTCCAGGCGTCTTTAATGTCCCCACTACCTTTCTTTCATCATTCTTCACACACTGCTCACCCCTGATATCCCTGTTTTCCCTCATCATCTGATTTGCCACATTAAATATCATATTCTTCCTTTCAACACTATTTAGGTTATCCAGTGAAAGTCCCTTAGACACAGATTTTGTCCTGTATACCTCTTTTTCTAACCCTACATTTGGCAGCCAAGCATTCCTCTTTGTTATCACTCCTTTCCCATTCTCAGAAAAGCTATCTTTTCTCCTAACTGCAGCTTCTGCACCCTCATCCCACCACCATGTTACTTTATGTCTTGGGGGGTGAGGTATCCCTTTTCCATCCACTTACTAAATCAGTAACTGTCAAGAGCTTGTTCTTGAGGGCTCTGTACTCTTCATTAACACTACTGTCAACAGTTCCCAGTTCAATGACCTCTCATCTTCCTATAGGAGGTATCCTCTGCTGTTTGGTTTTTCAGTTTCCATATTTTCCTCCTAGGCACGTAGGTCCTCATCTTCATCACCCGCTCCTTTAGCATCAAGTCACATATCAATAATTTTTGTTGCAGCACACACTCTTCGCTCACTAAAACTTTAACATCCCTCACCAACCTCCTATCAGCCCTCCTGACCAGAAAATAGTCTGTCTGCCTACTGTTTCCCCCACACTTGGAAAGAGGAAATTATAGAGGTATAAAGCTTTTAGATCAGATAATGAAGATAATGGAGAGAGTTTTAGAAGGTTTGATTAGAGAAAGAGTGAATATTGATGAGATTTAGTTTGGGTTTATGCCAGGTAGGGGGACCACTGATGCCATATTCATTGTTCAACATCTTCAGGAAAAATATATTGGTAGGAGAAGGGATCTTTACTTTGTTTTTGTTGATTTGGAAAAGGCCTTTGACAGAGTCCCTAGAGAGGTGGTGAAGTGGGCAATGAGAAAGCTTGGCTTGGAGGAGTGGCTGGTTAGGGTGGTTATGGCCATGTATGTGGGTGCTCACACCCAGGTGAGAGTGAATGGAGATTTGAGTGATGAGTTTTCTGTGAATGCTGGTGTGCATCAGGGGTCAGTCTTGAGTCCCATGTTGTTTACCATGGTACTTGAAGCCCTTTCACATGACTTTAGAAACGGACTCCCGTGGGAGTTGTTGTATGCTGATGATTTGGTGTTGATTGCAGGGAATGAAAGGGGGGCGGAGGAAAGGTTTAGGAAGTGGAGAGATGGTATGGGGCAAAAGGGTTTAAAGGTAAATGCAGATAAAACAAAAGTGATGATATCTAGGGTTGGTGGCGGTACTGTCAAAGACGAGGGAGAGTGGCCATGTGCAGTTTGCCACAAGGGCGTGGGAAGTATTTCCATCTTGTGCAGTGTGTGTGATAAATGGGTGCATAAGAGATGTAGTGGTGTCAGAGGTAGACTGCGAGATAATGCTGATTTTATGTGTACGGCGTGCCGGGGTGAGCAGGTGGAGATTGTCAGACGTGAAAGGATTGAACTTGCTGGTGAATCTCTTGAGTGTGTGGAAGAGTTTTGTTATTTGGGAGACATGTTGTGTGCTGGAGGTGGGGCTGGAGCTAGCTCTGTGGCTAGGGTGAGAAGTGGTTGGAAGAAGTTCAGGGAGCTGTTGCCTCTCCTGACATTGAGAGGGCTCTCCCTACGTGCTAAGGGGTCTTTGTATGCAGTATGTGTTAGGAGTGTAATGCTGTATGGCAGTGAGACCTGGGTAGTGAAGGAGGAAGATATTCGCTGGCTCAGACATACAGAAATGACAATGATTAGGTGGATGTGCAGTGCGTCCCTGCGTCCAAGGCCTGGAGGGGCTGGGTTTACAATGGAAGAGTTGAGAGATAGGATGGGACTGGAGTGTATAGGTGTTGTGATGAGGAGAGGTAGATTGAGGTGGTTTGGACATGTGGAGAGGCTGGGGGATGATAATTGGGTGAGGAAGGTGAGAAGTGTTAATATTGGGGGTGGGGTTATGAGGGGTAGACCGAGAAAGACATGGGACGAGGTCATTAAGTGTGACCTTAGGATTAAGGGACTGAACAGGGAGGCTGCAATGGATTGTGCAGCATGGAGAGCCGCCATTAGGTGACCAAGGCCGACACATGCAAGCATGTTGGAGCCTTTAAAAACGAAAACGAAAAAACGAAAACACTTGTATGTAGTCAACCTACTCTCTCTCTTCCTAAAATGCGTGTTGCACACAGTCACATTCATTGCCACCCCAAACTTGAGTATCCTTTCCTCATCTTCATTTCTCGTACCTTATGTGCATCTCGCATGTACCCATTCATATCCTTGAATCTCGTTATTCACATGACCATTTAAGTCCTCTCTTAAAATTACAATCTCATCATCCCCCATACCACTTACCACACGTATTAAGTCATCCCATTTTTTTTTTTCCCCCCCACATAATCCAAGCCAGCCTGAAGTGCATACCCTGATACTGTATTAATGAAAATGTGAGCCTGCTGAGCAAAATTTTCACTACTATAATCCTTTCATTCACACTCATTTTCGTGACATATTCCACCAATTTTCCCTAACCAGCACACCCACATCATTCGCTTTCATTACATTCATGACATATTTCACCCATTTTCCCTAACCAGCACACCCATACCATCATATCTATCTGCTGTTCTTTGTCAGAGTATCGTATACTGACAATCCATCCCGGCAATCATTCTCACTGATCTTTCCCCTATATCTAAATCCAACCTCCTGCACACAGCCAACATCCACCCACCTCCCACTCATTGTCTCTGCCACTTCCCCCACTCTACCCTTTAAACTTCCTACATTCCAAAATGACACTCTGATCCCCTTGAGTGGTTTGATATCGTCAGGTTAGCGTTTTTTTGCATGTTTTTGCCATGTCATTAAAATTAAAATGAGGGAGAAAGACCACAGGCACCACCCACTCACACAGTCTCAAGTCCAGGCATGGAACCTGGGACCCATAGCCCACCATCCATGACGAGTGGCAGTGGCTTCGGGGAACCCTGCCAGGACAGCTACAGGAACACCCTCCAAACATGCCTTGGCATTGTAATAGCCCTGCCACTATACACACTCTGATACAGCAGCCTCATGGGGCGCTACTTCCAAGTTCGGGCACATCTCAATTGGGCAAAAGCGGTAGCCTGGGAACCACAGTGCCCTGTACCCTCGAGTACAAATCCGAGCCCCATCTCATCCTGGTCCCCAATATTATGCTGGCGGAGCCTGCTTCGTGCCTCCCTTCAATAGGTCTGCCACTAGGTAGTGGGGGCAAAATTTTCTAGCCATATGTCTGGAAATGGAGAGATGGTATGGGGCACAAGGGCTTAAGAGTAAATGCAGATGAAACAAAAGTGATGGGATCTAGGGCAGGGGGTGGTACTGTCAAAGAAGAGGGGGAGTGGCCATGTGCAATGTGCCACAAGGGCGTGGGGAGTAGTTCCATATTGTGCAGCGTTTGTGATGAGTGGGTGCATAAGAAATGTAGTGGTATTAGAGGTGGACTGTGAGATGATGATGATTTCATATGTGCAAGTGTGTTGGGGAGAGCATGTGGAGATTGCCAGGCATGAAAGGATTGAAGGGTGAGTCTCTTGAGTGTGTGGAAGAGTTTTGTTATTTGGGAGACATGTTATATGCTGGAGGTGGGGCTGAAGCTAGCTCTGTGGCTCGAGTGAGGAGTGGTTAGAAGTTCAGGGAGCTGTTGCCTCTTCTGACATTGAGAGGGCTCTCCCTCTGTGCCACGGAATCTTTGTATATGCGGCATATGTTAGGAGTATACAGTAATGCTGTATGGTAGTGAGATCTGGGGAGTAAAGGAAGAGGATATTTGCAGGCTCAAACATACAGAAATGACAGTGATTAGGTGGATGTGCAGTGCGTCACTGAGTGCAAGGCCTGGAGGGGCTAGGTATGGAAGAGTTGAGAGGTAGGATGGGACTGGAGTGTATTCATGTTGTGATGAGGAGGGGTAGATTGAGATGGTTTGGATATGTGGAGAGGATGGGGGATGATAATTTGTGTGAAAAGTGAGAAGTGTAAACATTAGGGGTAGGGTTGCAAGAGGTAGGCCGAAAAAGACCTGGTATGAAGTCATTGAGTGTGACCTCAGGGATCAGGGACTGATTAGGGAAACTGCCAGAGATTGAGCAGCATGGAGAGCTGCCATTAGGTGACCAAAGCTGACGCATGCAAGCATGTTTGAGCCTTCAAAAACGAAACAAAATGAAATGCCCTTGCTGGCGCCAACCCCTGTGATGAAGTGGGATATGTTGCGTGATACGTTAAGCACATGTAGGGTAGTGCATGAGATAGAGAAAAGTGTTTGGGAGAGTATGCTGACCTGCTTTCCATGTTTGTGTCACTGAAAAGTTCAGCAAAGGGGGATGGTCAGGATATTCTGGTGGCTAGTTAAACAGGAGCTCCAGTTCTCCCTATCACCAGCATTCCCATTGCTCATATGAGTATCACCCTGATCAACTGGGATTAATTCTTTAAGTAGAGCTTCAGCTTTTAATCCCTCAAAGCCATCAGAAACCACAGATACAGCATCATCATTGTCAGCAGAGACCATCTCAGACATGTGGTATTGATGTTTTTGAGCCAAAAAATTTGCTGTAACAGCAGGAATGCAGATTTTCATCTTGCAGTGATGATGAAAGTTAACACAACCAAGGGACCACTGTATTACATATCTTAGTCATTTACAATTCACTCAGTCCTCGTAAATTGCAGCAGTTTGGGTCTGGACAACTGCCGTGAGGTACGAATTCCGTGATTTATGAATAATAACTCTTATGTGAAAAATCAATTTGGGTCTGGACTTTGGCCAACCCGCCCCCACAGCACCCTATCTACACCTATCTAGGCAGCATCAAACACAATCATACGAATTTAGGAATATTCATTGCATGTATTAAATAGAAATAAGCAATATTAAGGGATCTCATCTTAATCCTATGATGAAATTGCTTAAGTGATTGGAGTTGGGTGGTATTGGGAAGAACTTAGAAACTTTCAGCACTCGTTCTTGCTAAACTCTTTCGCCAGCTTTGAAAACTTCTCTCCCTTCTCAACACGACAAATGAACTCCAAACGTTGAATGTATGACAACAGCAGCAACTTCTTGTCACCATGCTGCTTAGAGCACTTCATCGGGGGGTCAGGAGGGGCCATGGCAGGTAGGAGGCGGGGGGAAGGTGCACAAAAAAAGGCAGGTAGCTCTCGTACTCCACGGTGATGGTTTGTAGTGTGTGGACTGATGGGACAAGAACAGCAACAACATGGCGGCATTAGTATGCACACTTGCCACCAGGGACGCGCAATGATTGGTTGTTGGGTCGCAATTTTCAGTTTGAATGCTGCGGTTTACGGTTCTCCTCAGAAAAGCGCCCCGCCCCTCTTTTTTTTTTTTTTTTTTTTTTTTTTTTTTTTTTTTTTTTTTTTTTTTGTGAGGAAGAAGGTACAAGAGGCCACGAGCCCGCAATAACTGTTCCCTCCAACAGAAAAACAAAATACAAGAGAGAGCCAAATTCAAGATCCGATCATTTCGAGATGCCTGGACACACTACATTTGAAAGACTGGAGATCATAGGAAGCAGGAAATACAGACATAAGGAGACAGTTCCAGAATTGACTTGTTGCATAAATGAAGGACTGGGAGTAACAGTTAACTCTTGCATTTGAGAGTTGGACAGAAAAGGGATGAGAGTTTGTTGCTATAGTCTGACAGATCGAAACGTAGGGTTTTGGTGGAGTCACCCCCTCCCTGCACTGTTGCCACGTTTCCGAGCTGACCTCTCCATCAGCGATGACCTTGACACTGTTTCCCTCTTGTGATCTCCGTTTTTCTAATACCCCCTATACCCCTGCCACCAACACCCCCTATACCCCTACCCCCAACAACACCCCCATCAACAACACCCGCTATACCTCCACCACCAACACCTCCTATAAATATAGACCCCCACCATCAACACCTGTATAATAATTAGCCGTTGATAATTGCTATACTTTTATTGAGAGCATACATTCTACCCTATTGCTCAAACTCCCTAATCTTACAATCCCATCTGTCTTAATCCTTCCCACTGCCTTCGTTCTTAAATCCCTTAATTGATCTATTTTTAACCTAAGTGTCCCCACACCTTTTAAACCATTTACCTCTCTGTCACTATTCTCCACCATATGTATCAACTTGTATTATATTGTGTATAGAACTTTCATACTGTATGCTGTACTACTGTATAATGTATAAGAATACCCACTGTTTAGTGGAAATAAAGTTTTATTATTATTATTTCTCTCTCTCTCTCTCTCTCTCTCTCTCGCTAGATTTTGTTATGTGTCATCCATGGTTTTTTACTTCCATTTTATGTATGGATTATAATTTTGACTTTATTTCCGCACCACCCTTGAGGTAAAAGTCACGGCGCGTTTTTTTTATAGAGGTTTCCCCAATAGGCCTAAATCCTGTAGGGGGTTGGTGACCTCCCACAGCGTACACACAAACACGTGTCGCGTGAGTGCTGCCACCCCAGAGCTGTTTGATATATTTATTTTAATTATGAAAGGATCGCCTCTTCCCACTTTTATCCCTTCAAATTTTCTTGCAATTATACTTGCTAAATTAATTAGCAATGTTAGAAGTGTTGGGGAAGTAAATAATAATTAGAATATTTTTAGAGCAACACTGCCAAATTTTTATGCCACGTTTCTCTATTATCGTATAATATAGTATGCAGAATAGTTTTATTCTTCCTTGATACATGTCAGCACTTTCATTACAGTTATATTAGTATGAGTTATGTTTATGTATCATTCCTACTACACAAACCACAGGCGTTATACATCGTAGGGTTAGGAAACATGGCAATAGTGTAGGGAGGGGGTGACTCCACCCAAACCCTATGTTACGAGGAGGAACACTATAGACGGGTGCTACGGCCCATCGTAGAGGTGGAGGGATGCAAGCAGACAGTTCAGAGGAGCAGCGACCATTGAAGTAGTGGTAGAAAAGAGATAAAGATGCAGCAGTGTGGCGAAGAGACAGAGGTTGAAGGAAGCCAATAAGAGAAGGAGAGTTGATGAGACGAAAAGCCTTTGACTCCACCCAATTGAAAAGAGCTGTATGTGGGGAGCCTCCCCACACGTGGGAGTTGTACTCTACACGGGGCGAATGAAACTTGTGTATAAAGTCAACAACTGTGCAGGGGTAAAGAAGGTACGGAGTCAGCTTAGCACACCTAATCTCTTGGAAGCAGATTTTACAAGAGATGCAATATGATCTTTCCAAGATAAATCCCGAGTGCATGAAACCCCAAACATTTTCAGGGATGATGCAGGGTTGAGCTGGATATTATTAAACATTATTGGTTACTCCTATGGAAGATTATGTTGGGTTGATAGGTGCAAAAACTGATTTTTTGATGCATTAAAAACAAGATTATTTTTACCCCAGTCAGAGATACGAGCCAAGTCAGATATTAGGTTTGCCATAGCCTCATCCCTTGTATGTTGAAGTAACTGCTGAGATGGACGTTGCAGGAACCGAGTGGAAAGGTGAAGGGTGGAATCATCAGCATACGAGTGGATAGGGTTAGATGTACAGCTTAGAAGGTCATTGATGAATAAATGGAAGACTGTCAGTGATATGACAGAGCCCTGAGGAACACCACTGTTGATAGATCTAGGAGAAGAACGATGGCCATCTACAACTGAGCCTATAGAACAACCAGAAAGGAAGCTATAGATGAAGGCACAGATAGAAGGATAGAAACCGGAAGAGGGCAGTTTGGAAATTAAAAATTTATTCCAGACTCGATCAAAAGCCTTTGAGATGTCAAGTGCGATGGCAAAGCTTTCACCACTGTCCCAAAAGGAGATAACCAAGAGTCTGAAAGGTAGGGGAGAAGATCGCCAGTGGAGCGTCTCTGACGGAACCCATACTGACAATCAGAAAGAAGGTTGTGATGGGAAAGATGCTTTAAAATAATTCTGTTTAGAATAGACTCGAAAACTTTTGAGACAGGATGATAAAGCAATTGGATGATAGTTAGATGGGTGGAAATGGTCATCCTTCTTTGGGACTGACTGAATGAGAGCAAACTTCCAGCAAGAAGGAAAGGTACAAGTTGACAGACAAAGGTGAAAGGGTTTACTTAGGCAGGGTGTAAGCACAGAAGCACAGTCCTTGAGGACAACAGGAGGGACTCCATCAGGCCCATATGCCTTGCTAGTATTAAGGCCAGTGATAGCAGAAAATACATCAGCTGAAGAAATTTTAATATCCGCCATGAGGAAGTCAGGGGGAGGAAGTGGTGGAGGAACAGCACCGAAATCGTCTAAAGTGGAATTGGAGGAGAAAGTCTGAGCGAAGAGATGTGCATTATCAGTAGAAGAAATAGCTACAGAGCCATCAGAATAGAAAAGAGGAGGGAAGGAAGATGAGGTAAAGTTGTTAGAAAGGTTTTCGGCAAGGTGCCAGAAGGAGCGGGAAGAATTTGAGTTGGAGAGTTGAGAGCATTTAGTACGGATGAAATTATTTTTAGCAGAGCGAAGAACAGACTTAGCATGATTCCGCGCAGAAACATAAGCAAGATGTGATTCAGGGGTGGGTTGGTTCTGGTACCTTTTATAGGCCCTCTCCTTGTTGCAGACAGCATTAGGACAAGTGTGATTAAACCAAGGCATTCTTGCATTAGTCATAGAATATGAGAAGGGAATGTATGCTTCCATGCCTGAGAGAATAACCTCCGTAATGCGCAGTGCACACTCAGATGGCTTCCAGCCATGGAAGCAATAATCATTCCAGGGAAAATCAAAGAATTACTGCCGGAGGACCTCCCAATCCACAGCTCCAAAGTGCCACAGACGACGTTTCTTTGGAGGATCCACATACCGCACCAGAACAATAGAACAGGTCAAGGTAATTAGGTTGTGATTGGAGGAGCCCAACAGAGAGGAAAGATTAACAGTGTAAGCAGAAGGATTAGTTGTAAGGAAGAGGTCAGGTATGTTGGAGCTCTCTCCAAGGCAGTCAAGGATACGGGTAGGGTGCTGTACAAGCTGCTCTAGGTCATTAAAGATAGAAAAGATGTAGGCTTGTTCACCAGGTGGATCAGTGAAAGGAGAGGAGAGCCAAAGGTGGTGGTGAACATTGAAATCTCCTGGAATGGAGATTTCAGAGAAAGGAGAAATGGATAGAATGTGTTTCATCGTAGAAGTAAGATAGTCGAAGAATTTTTCATAGTCGGTAGAATTAGGAGATAAGTAAACGGCGCGTATATAGTTCGTCAGAGAATGACGAGAAAGCCAAAGCCAAAGAGTAGAGAATTCAGAAGAATCAAGTTCAGGAACTTGAGACCAAGATAAATCGTTGCATACATAGACACAACAGTCACCTTTGGCTTTGAAATGAGTATAGAAAAAGTAGGAAGAAACAGAAAAGGGTTTGCTCAGTTGCCTCAGCCAGTTAAGTCTCAGACAGGAAGAGAAGGTGAGGAGGAGAGGCTATGTTCGACAGAGAGAAAGTTAGAGGAAAGGTTGCGAATGTTGCAGAAATGAGACCAGCTCAGAGATGTGGTATTGATGTTTTTGAGCCGAAAAATTTGCTGTAACAGCAGGAATGCAGAGTTTCATCTTACAGTGATGATGAAAACTACCACAACCAAGGGACCACTGTATTACATGTCTTAGTCATTTACATACTGTATCTTAGTCCAGATTTCGTATGTAGCGCTCATGACTGGAATGTCACTCAACCATATTGCAGAACTTCTGCCTATCAGAATTCTTTCATTCCCCGAACTGCATCTCTCTGGAACTCGCTTCCCCAGAGTAGTTTTCCTCCAAATTTCAGCCTACAACTGTTCAAGTCTAACTGTTACAGATATTTTATGAACAGAGGACACCAGCAATCTGGTGTATGGATTATTTTTTTTCTCCATTTGTTTTTCCTTCCTCCGTTCTGTTATTTAAAAAAAAAAAAAAAAAAAAAAAAAAAAAAAATGTAGAATCTTGTTGTGTGCAATGCATGTAGTAGTTGTATAGAAATCAGAAGTTTCCATATTATTCTTCATCCCAGTTTTCCAGCAAAACATGGTTCGATGTGAATTTATGCCTCCGCCAGTTACAACTGAGTGAAGTGGAGCCTGTTATGGTGTCCTTGCTAACTGGGTGGAGTGATGCAAACATAGCATCTGTCCAAGACCCAAACCTTTACAGATTTCTTCACACCTCACTTTTGCTAGACGTCAAGGAAACATCTGTTCACTACACAGGATGGCACTGCAGAGGCAATTGCTTGCCTGTGATTGATGGGTCTGCTTTGCCGAACAGACTAGGGTTGATCAGGATCAAGAGGATAATTGCATTACACCAGCTGGCAAGTGACAGGTAGCTCCAGTTGTTGTTGCTGTTAATTAATCTGTCTAGTCAAGTAGACCCATCAGCTGCTGGCTAGCAACCACCTCTGTAGGGCCTTCCAATGCAATGAACTGATGATACCTTGGAGCTGACAGTGCTTTGTCATAGCGTGATGCAGGGAAATGTGGGGAGATTAGGTTTCTGGATGGTGACCACATCTGTGTGTCTCCACCCAGTTAACAGGGGTACCATAACAGGCTCCACTTCATCCTGTAATGTGGTTATTGTATATGGTTACCACTGAATGTTGTAAATGATTCCCATGGCTACAGAAAACCATTAGGCTTGTCACTAAGTGTAGTGTCACCTGAAGTGGAAAGATGAGTAGTAAAAAATAACAAGAAGGAAAAGTAGGAAGAATGGAAAGCAGACAACCACCAGGCAGTTCCAGTAAAAGTGCCAAACGTGGACTATGAGGATAAGAAGAATACAGTAATCCCTGTAATAACCAGACGCCCAATTCACAGACACCCCAATGTCCGGACATTTTGGGCCAGGGCCTTCGGAACCCAAAAATGAGCAAAAAACGTAAAAAAAGAAAAAAGAAAAAATCTGTCATTTCTTCAACTGTACTTGAACCTGGTGTGCAGCGCTAAACAGCTGTGTTTTCGCGCATAGTAGGGAGGCCCCCTGTTTCCTCCCCTCCCCAATTACCGCCTAACTACTATGGTGAGTAGACGCTCGTTGTAATGGCTGCCATACATGCTCGTTTTTGTGAGTAAACAGTGAATAAACTGCAATACCTCACCACTAGACCACATAGGAATTTACAGTGTTGTGCAGTGTTAAGAAATTAGAATTCAGAGTGCAAAGGATTACGTGCAGAGAGCAACATTGGCGTGTTGCAACTGATGTGGCGCAGGTAAGAACAGAATGTGCAGTGTTAAACATTTATAATTCAGAGTGCAAAGGATTAAGTGCAGCACAACACTGGATTATTGTACATGCTTCAAGAGCATTTTCACCACTGCCAGAGCCTTAGAGGAGGCGGGTTAATCTTCGTAATGGCCACGGACTTGTTGTAAGTACCCTGTTCACTGCTAAATATTTTCCCTTATTTGTGTGAATAGTGTCATAAATAGGTGCTATGCATGTCCAGTAGGGAGTTATGGAGGTGGTTTTCTGAGTTAGGCTGAGTTAGGGTCCGTAAGTGCCTGTCCAGGAGGCATTTTCCCAGTTCCTGGACAAACCCAGTTTCCAGACATGCCTTTGGCTCTGTTACATTGGTTATTGGAGGGATTACTGTATTTCTGTTCTAAACTACAAGAATAAGTCAAGGATAGTATTTTCAATTCCCCCAAAAAATAGATAAAAAATAAAAATAAATCAGTCGGTAACAAAAAGCCTTTGGTCCCAAACAATTTTATAGAACTGATTTTGCACTGTATGGGAAGGCTAAAGAAAGGCAGTTGTTCTGAAGTACTATATTAGAGAGGATAGTAAGGAAAAGTGCAAGAATCATAAAGGGATGTTCCTCCATTGTAGAACAGGGCAATTACATCTATGTGGATCTTTCAAGATGCCGCGCTTTCGATAGATTCTGGGTTACACAGTGTCATCACTGTCAAGGCTTTGGTCATACATTTGAGAGATGTTCTAGGAAAAGTGATGAACCTAAATGCGTCTTTTGTGCTGGAGCCCATAAATCTAAGGACTGTAGTAACAGAAATTCTCCCAAATGCATCAACTGCTCCTCTTTAAGACATCAAGATGCTAATTCAAAGTCACAGGTGGTTGCTCATTTTGCATCAGTTAGAGAATGTCCAATTATGATTTCTCATAGGAACAGATTGATTGAAAACACCAATTTTGACCATTCAAAAAACTGACTACCTCCATCGTGAACCAGTTAAGGATGGGTCTTTTAAATATTCGTTCCATCCGTAATAAGATAGACTATATTAATGAAACCCTAAATCAGCACGAGCTTGACATATTGTGGTTGACTGAAACCTGGTTGTATATTAATGAAACCCTAAATCAGCATGAGCTTGACATATTGTGGTTGACTGAAACCTGGTTGTATGAGTCTGATATCGATATTATTCATAATGCTTTGCCTAAGACACATTCTATTATTATTCCCAGGCCTGCTGCTGACTATCCAGGAGGAGGCGTAGCACTCATCTACTCGGCAGCACTTGCAAACGTTTCTCTCATTGACTCAAACCTGACCCCATCTTCATTTGAATTTATGGAAATATTAATAAATTGGTGTCTGGCAATGAATGAATGAATTAATAAATTTCCATCAGAATACCATTAGAATTGCAGTTGTCTATCGATCAGGTCATCTGGGCAGAGATCGAGGTTTTATGGAGGAGTTTGGGCAGTTGTGAACAATTTGGTTGGTCGGAGGAATGTAATTGTTAAACCAACTTCTGTATCTGATACCCAATTGGCTTCTGATTTTGCTTCATTTTTTACAAGTAAGATATTTCACATAGGAGGTGATTTAGACAGCAGTTCTCCAAGTGAAGCGTACTCAGTTGACTTCCTGCCACGGTGCACCGGGGATCATTTGCTTTCAACATTTCATCCGCTGGATGTAAACAAAGTCAAATGTTACATCAGAGAACTTAATCAAACATTTTGCTCACTCGATCCGTGTAACATGTCACAACTGCCTGATGTGTATGAGCATGCTGCAGACTTTATCTGCAACATAATAAATAGATACTTCTTAGAAAGTAATTTTGTGCAGTCTGAGAAATGTGCTTTGCTTAGGCCCCTAATTAAGAAACCTGGCCTTGATGTTGAGAGCATGACAAATTATCGTCCCGTCTCTAACCTGTCTTTTTTATCCAAGATTATTGAGCGGGCCATACTCGATCAACTCTTACCACTACTGGAACACAACAGAGTTGTTCCTGTTGTTCAGTCAGCATACAGAAAATACCATTCAACTGAAACTGCACTAACAAGGATTCAGAGTGACTTGGTGGCAAACACTTGTAGTGGGATGTCCTCTCTCCTAGTTCTGTTGGATCTGTCTGCAGCTTTTGATACAGTAGATCATAAACTATTGTTGGATGATCTGTATTTTTATGGCGTTCGTGATAGTGCCCTTTTGCTCCTTAAGTCGTATCTGTCGGACAGATCTCGGAGAGAAGTTGTTGATTATGCTAGCTCTGATCCTGCTCCTCTTCTATTTGGAGCCCCTCAAGGATCAGTTTTGGGTCCAATTCTATTTACTATCTACACAAGTGGTTTATCGTCTCTACTTGATGCTCATGATGTGTCCTATCATTTTTATGCTGATGACACCCAGCCTATGTTAAGATGTCATATATCAACAATACTAAGACAAAGTTTGAATCTCTAATGTCTGATATTAAGATCTGGATGGCTAAGAGGAAACTTAAGCTGAATGATGGTAAAACTGAGATCATCATCGTCAGAGGAAACAGAAGGGGCAATGACACTGACATTGCCCTGTCTTTGAACATTGGCGTGTCACAGCTGCATCCAGTCAGTTCTGTTCGAAATCTGGGTGTTTATTTTAATTCTAAGTTAAATTACAAAGAACATATTAATTAGGTTGTAAGAGGGTATAACTTGCTTATCAGAAATCTGTACTCTGTGAGAAAATTCCTGAATAGACAGTGCCTCTTAACATTGGTCCATGCAGTGGTCTTGTCTCGTGTTGATTATTGTAATTCACTGTGGGTTGGTCTTCCAAATAATATACTAAAAAAAGTTCAGTCTGTGTTGAACAGGGCGGCACCGCTTATCTTTGGTCTCCCCCCGAGAACCTCAACTACCCCGTGTCTGATTGAGTTGCATTGGTTACCAGTAAAGGGCTAGAATTGAATTTAAACTGTGTCTTATTATATTCAAGGTTCTTAAGTTTGGTGAACCGAAGTATCTTGCTGAATTGTTAAAAGTTCCATCGACACACCCGGGTGCGATGTTACACAGTGAAGATGATTCCTTGCGTCTTGAGCCAGGAGCCATTCACCAGTCATCCTTCTCTGATCCTTCTTTTGCATATAGAGCCCCTAGATTATATAACAGATTGCCATTGTCCATAAGACAACTCTCTACTGTTGAATCCTTTAAGAGACAGCTGATAGCCTTTCTTTTTTCAAAATGCTATGACCTGGAGAGAGGTACTATGACGGATGATTATAGGATTTAATTATTGCCACTTTCATGTATATATGATGTAGCTTGTATTATATACAAGAAATGTCACAATTCTTGTAATTGTAAAAATAATGTATGTGTGTCGAGCGCTAGTGAATTCCCAAAAGGAAGAACTGGTGCTTTTGAGAAACAAAAGGCCAGATTATTATTATTATTATTATTATTATTATTATTATTATTATTATTATTACTGATCCTACCATGGAAGGTATATGGTAGGGTGCTCATAGAGAGGGAGCATGGCATAACAAAAGATATCAGAGATGAAGAACAGAGTGGGTTTGGAATGGGTAGAGGATGTGTAGATCAGATATTGACAGATGAGGATCGCAGTTGAGAAATACATTGCATAGAATAAATGTCTGGTGGAAGGTTTGAGGGTCAGCCAAAGATGAAAATATTTGATTCTGAGAATAATAGATCAGGGTTCAGGGTCACAGGGGAAGGTCAGCTTAGACATTATTGATCCAATTTGGACCAAATATTGGTAGTATTGAGGGTCAGACAAGATTGAAGTAGTGATTCAGTTTTGAGAACAATTACTCAGAGTACAAGGTCACAGAACAAAGTCAAATATCCAGCCCTTAGACCCTTTGTAGGGCATGAACATTTCACTCCAAGTGCTCCCCCCCCCCCCACACACACCCCAAGGATAGTCTTAATAGAAACCAAAGCTTCTTGATGTAAATTAAACAGATTGAAGAGTATACTATGTGGTACACTACTAATTATCATCATCATCAGTTCCAGGAGAATGAGAAGCGTCGATATGAAGCAGAGAAAAAGCGAGCTGAACAGAAGCACCAGAGAAAGCTCGAGGAGCTGCAGGCTGCCTCAGAGTCCACTGTCAAGGAGCTTGAGCAACTTCAAAATGAGAAACGTATGTGAATTTTTTTACAGTCTGCGTGGGACTCTGCCATCTGTTTAAGTAATATTTTTTGTCAAATTTTGGGATATTATTCAGGATAGCTGTGATGGATCTCAGTACAGTACAGCATTATCTTTCTACAGCAGGGGTGCATACATTTACTGGTATTTATCACATGTTCATCTATAAAGATGAATTAAAAGACAGTGACCTCGTGTCCAGTACAGTAATTAGATCAGATAACACTGTCGTACCGGACTTATTCCATGCTGAATAGATAAAAAAAGCTCATGGCAAAAATTACTGTGATCAGACCAGACTCTGATTCAAGGCACAAAAACCCCAAGAATGTTGTAAACAGTTATGGCAAACACATAAAAAGGCCATTTAACAAATGTTTTGAAATACTTGGCATGATATTATTATGTAGTATGATAAGGGCAGGTAGTGTGTACACACACACACACACACACACACACACACACACACACACACACACACACACACACACACCGAGAGAGAGGCAGAGAGAGGACGTTCCGTCACGTCGCTCTGAACTGGCCACCTTGGCCGCAACTGGGCACATCTAAATGGTATTTTTATATGAGTCAAGCTCTGTACTAAGTTAAATAAAATGATGTTCTAACATAGTAGAGCAAGTATAAGCAAAAGTGTTGTCCAGATAATAGAATACTTCCAGTTAGTGCAAGAATCTGCAGATACAACGCATCATCAGCCGGGTGTCATCTGTCACTGGGCGGGTAGCAGGGAGATTCAAACTTGTAAGTAGGAGTTATCTTTCTGAGTGAGAATTACCACAAGATGAGCACCATCTTTTGTAAAGTGAATATGGACGGAGTTAAGGGATAAAGGTAGAAAACAGGATGATGATTTCTACCAAGATCTGGTTGAAATGGACACACATAATAAATTAGTAAAGAAAGTGAATAAACTGGAGAAAACTTTTCTGAGTGAAATAGATGAAATGAAGGAGGAATTGTGTGTGCAGAAGGAAGAAAATGAAAAATTAGTAAAGGAAATAAACAAAAAAGACACAACAAGAGATGAGCTGTCAGTTGAGGTAGTTTCACTTAGAAGGAAGATCAGTGAAATGGCAAGTACAGTTGTCAACCATGAAAGTATTATGGAGGAGTTCAGAAATGATACAAACTGTTAGGCAAGGTAGCAGTCTGTTAGACCAAAGCAGTGATATTGAAGAGAAGGTAACCCACGTGAACGAAATAATGAGAAGTTGTAAAGATGAAGTAGAAACTACATATGTGGAAATGGTGAAAGTAAGGAAAGACCTAGAAACAAAAGTAGAAGAAAAAAGAATTACAAAAGAAGTGAAAGAAATAATTAATAACAACTCCAAACTGGTCAGAGATTCAGCAGATATCAGCATTTCTATAGTAATCACTGGTATAGATGAAGAATAAATAAGAAACAAAATTTCAAGGGACAAAAAGGAGATGGTAAATATAATGAACATATTCGAGGACTTATCAAAGGAAGTCTGTGACAGGGACATAGAGGAACACAAAAGGCTAGGGAAATATGAGAGAAATAAGTCAAGGCCCTTGAAAGTAACCTTCCAGAGTGTGAACACTGTGGAGGAAATACTACAAAATGCAAACTCATGGAAAAAGAGGAATCGAATAAAGTATGGATAAAAATATGCTAACTAAAGAGGAATTGGGAATACTAAAGGAGAGGAGGGAGGAAGCAAAAACAAAGAACGAGGAAAGAGCAGAGGAAGAGTAAATTTTTTTTACAAAGTAATTGCATTGCAGGTACAGACGTGGTACATTACCAACAGGGAATAAAAAGGAGGAAGGTAGTAGGCTCAAGTTATGGCAAGTATGTAAACAAGATGATCAAGTTGATGTACTGAAATGTAGATAGAAAGGTGTGCACATTATTCTATGTATCTATTGCCAGACGCCTCAATCCCGTTTGGGGTGGCCACAAACAAATCGCCTCCAAGTCGCCCTGTCCCCTGCCATTTCCCTTCCCTGCTCCCAACTCACACACCCCTCTCTCATATACCTCTCCACCCCATCCCTCCATCTCATCCTCGGCCTCCCCCTCCCTCTTCCCCCCTCCACCTCACTCACATACACTCTCTTCGTCAGTCTTTCACCCTCCATCCTCTCCAAATGGCCAAACCACCTCAGTGTGTTCCTCATAACGCTTCCTATCACATCCACATCAACACCAGAACGCTTCTTTATATCCGCATTCGTCAGCCTGTCTCTCCATCTGACTCCACAGGCTCCTCTTAAATAACTCATTTCCAATGCTCTAACTCTTGACTTGTGTCCTTCCAACAACGTCCAAGCTTCACTTCCGTACGTTAGAGTTGGTATCACAATACAGTACTGTCATGTAGTAACTTTTTCACTTCCATGCTCACTTCCCTGTTTCTTATCACTTCTTTCAAAGAACCAGCAACCTTTCTTCCCTGCTGTACCCTTTCAAGCACTTCACTCTCCAAACCTCCATCCTTACTCATCACACTACCCAAGTACTTAAACGTACTCACATTTTCCAATTCCTCACCGTCCAACCTCGCTATACATTCACTGACTTCACTTCTCTCAAAGACCATCACTTTACTCTTCCCTACATTCACCTTTAGATTCCGTTTCTTACACACTCTCTCAAACTCATCCACCAAGCCTTGCAGCTCCCCTTCGTCTTCACTCAACAACACAGTATCATCTGCAAACAACAGTACAGGGAGTTTCCAAACACTATCCTCTCTCACCAGGGCCACTCCAACATCCACTACCCTACCTTGTACCTCTTTTATTACCCCATCCATGTACAGCTTGAACAACCATGGAGACATGACATACCTGTTTCAAACCAACTTTCAAAGAGAAAAATTCACTTAGATCACCATCCACACGCACTGCAGCCTTCGCACCATCGTACATACTCTTCACAGCATTCAACAACGTCCCATCTGCTCCATATATTCTTAACACTTTCCACAATCCTTGTCTATCCACCCTGTCATATGCTTTCTCCAAATCCATGAAAGCCGCATACAACTTCTTTCCCTTCTCTAGAAACTTTTCCACTAAAGATCTAAGAATGAATATCTGATCTACACAACCTCTTCCCTTCCTAAAGCCTCCCTGTTCTTCTCCAACTAATTTCTCTGTTCTTTCCCTAACTCTGTCAGTAAGTATCCTACCATACACTTTTCCTATTATACTAAGAAGACAAATGCCCCTGTGATTACCACACACTTCTTTTTCCCCTTTTCCTTTGTACAAGGGAATAATTATACCTGACTTCCAATCCTCCGGGACTCTACCTTCCTCCCAGGCCAATCTGCATATCTTCCACATCCATTCTACTACTATCTCTCCCCCATGCTTCAGCATTTCACCACACACTCCATCAATTCCTGGGGCTTTCCCCGATTTAACTTTCTTCATTGCTTCCACAACTTCTATCCTACTGATTTCTTCCTGTCTTCTCACCTCCCTCCTTCTCCCAGCCATTCCCCAGCCACTTATACTCGCATTACGTCCATCCTCTACGTTCAACAATTCCTTAAAGTGTTCTCTCCATCTGCTCACTTTTTCTCCCATCTCCACTAGTAATCTACCATTTTTATCTTTCACTCCCCTGCTAACTTCACTTCCACCCTGTCTTACTCTTTTCACCTCTTTCCAGAACATTTTCTTACAGTCCCTCCACTTTACACTCAAATTCCTTCCAAATTCCTCATCCACTCTCTTCTTACTCTCTCTTACTAATCTTTTCACCTCTCTCTTCCTTTCTACATATAACTCTCTCTTCCGCCTCTCAACTTCTTCCACGCCCCTATTTCTCATCCATTCATTGTATGCTTTCTTCTTTTGTGCCACAGCCTGTTTTACCTCTTCAGTCCACCATGCTGTTCCTTGCACCCCCCTCCGTCTTCTCTTCCTTCCACACACCACATCACATGCTGCACATATTTCTTCTGTAAATATCCCACACACACCTTCCACGTCTCCCATCTGCTCTAATTCATATTTGCCCAATCGTTCCTCCACTTCTCTCTTATACTCAGCCTTTTTCTCATCCTCTTGTAACCTTTCCACTCTCCTTGCAACTACTCCTTCCTCTCGTCTTTCCCTTCTTCTATTCCTCCACCTTACTTGAATTTTAATTCTGGCCACCACCAAGTAGTGGTCAGAAAGTCCACTCCCCCATCCTCTATAAACTCTTGCATCCATTACACATCTTCGCATCCTTTCATCCACACACACATAATCAATCATTGCCTTCCTTTCGTTCAGTTCACCACCCACCCTTCTCATCACTCGCCATGTATACCTGTGGATCATTTTATGCCTGAAGAGGGTATTGGCTATCACCAGCCCCCTCCCAGCACAAATGTCCACTAACATTATTACAGATGAAAAACTATACCAAGGAAAGGGAACCACATATTATTTGCCTAACAAACAAAATTAACCCCAAAGACATCAAACTGTACCCTAAACTTAGAGGAATACAAGGTATGGAGAAGAGACAGAAATGTAAGAAAAGGAGGAGGAATTATAATATTAACAAAGAAAAATCTGCAAGTAAAAAAAATAAAACTAAAAATACCTTCAGAAGTAGAACTGATTGCAGTAGATATTAACACATCTGAAGGGAAAGTAATTGTGGCAGATTATACATGCCACCCAGAACAAATACATGGGAAAGAGGTGATAATGAAGACTTGGCAGAAAGTACAATTCAGAGTTTAAGAGCATTCCTACCTAGAATGGAAAAAAAATATAAAAAGTTATATTAACTAGAGATTTCGATAAAAATATGAATTGGAATACCCTAGATGTAAGAAACCGTGAAAGCTGTTGGGATCAAAAGCTCCTGGATCTTGTGCACGGGTTTTTCCTAACACAGCATGTAAAGGAAAACACCAGGAAAAGAGAGCTTGATGATCCATCAGCACTAGATCTTATATTTACTAGGCAACAAGATGAGATTGACATTATAATGTATCACCCTCCATTTGACAAAAGCGACCATACAGTATTAAATTGCAACTTCAGGATTGCATGTGACATAGTTAACAGTTATGAGAGTTACAAAAAGAGCCAGAACCACAAAAAGGGCAACTACCATGACCATAAGAAGTACTTCTTAGAAATAGAGGACAAGATTTAAATGTTATATATGGAAAATTCTGTGAATATTTTGAAGTAGGAGACAAAAAATTACATCCCTCAGCACAAAGAAACAGAAAAGAAAATAGAGAAATGGTTTAATACAGAATGTAAAAAATCAGAAGAAAAAAGAGATTTGCTGTTGAATAAATACAGAAGATGTAATAGTTAGAGGGCATATGACAACTATAAACAGGCAAGAAATGATTATACAAGGATAAGTAGAGAATCTCAAAGACAGTTTGAGGAAGACATTGTAAATAAAAGTAGTGATCAACCTAAGCTATTTTACAACTACATCCGAAGGAAAACCAAAATTAAAGATAAAATACAGTCCATTATGGATGAAGAGATCCTCTATACACAAGAGAAAGATATTTGTGAAGCACTAAATAAAAATATCCAATCAGATATTACAGAAGAAAATAATTTTGAGAGAGATTATATGGATCATGCATGCCCACACATATTGCCAGATATACAAATATCAGAAAAAGAAGTACAGGAAGAGTTAAGTAAATTGGACAGAGGAAAAGCAAATGGTCGTGATGAAATTTCAGGCTAGGTGCTACATGAATGTCCAGAAAGTTAAGCAGACGATAATATTTAATATTCAAGGAATCCCTAGGTCAGGGAAAAGTACCTGATATTTGGAAGAAGGCACACATTGTTCCCTCGTTCGAGAAAGGGATTAGACAGAATCCACTCAACTACCGACCATTATCATGGACCAGTGTTGTAAGATTCTAGAAAAGCTGATAAGAAATGTTTGGGTAAATCTTGTAGACCACAATATGATAACAGAGAGGTAGTTTGGTTTTAGAAAGGGAAAATCATGTGTTACTAATCTGTTAAGCTACTATGATAGAGTTAATGAAACATTACAGAAAGAGAAGGATGGGAGGACAGTATATATCTACAGTAGATTTCAGGTAAGCATTTGATAGAGTGCTGCACCAGACTTTTATGGAAACTGTACCATGAAGGAGGAATCCAAGGCAACCTGTACTGTTGGTTGCAAGATTTTCTCAGAAAAAGGGAAATGAGAATGGTCTATCTATCTATCTATAGCCCGACGCCCTAATCCCGCAAAGGGTGGCCGTAGACAAAACGCCTCCAAGTCACTCTGTCACCCACCATTTGACTCCCCTCCCCCCAACTCACCCCCCCCTCCCTCATATACCTCTCAACTCCATCCCTCCACCTCATCCTCGGTCTACCCCTCCCTCTCCGTCCCTCCACCTCACCTACATACACCCTCTTAGTCAGTCTTTCATTCTCCATTCTCTCCACATGTCCAAACCACCTCAGTGTATTTCTCCTAATCTTTTCAACCACATCCACATCTACCCCACAACGTTCCTTCACTTCTTCATTCGTCAACCTGTCCCTCCACATGCTCCTCTCAAGTAACTCATTTCCACTGCTCTCACTCTTGACTTGTTCCCCACTTGCAAGGTCCACGCCTCGCTTCCATACGTCAGGGTAGGGATCACAAAACCATCATGCAGTGACTTCTTAACTTCCATACTCACCTCCCTATTTCTCATCACTGCTTTCAGTGTACCAACAACCTTTCTTCCCTGCTGTACCCTTTCACGTACTTCATCCCCCAAAGTTCCATCCTTACTCATCACACTACCCAAGTACTTGAATGCACTCACATTCTCCGTACCAACAACCTTTCTTCCCTGCTGTACCCTTTCACGTACTTCATCCCCCAAAGTTCCATCCTTACTCATCACACTACCCAAGTACTTGAATGCACTCACATTCTCCATATCCTCACCATCCAACCTCACTGCACACACTGTGACTTCATTCCTCTGAAACACCATAACTTTACTTTTGTTTACATTAACTTTCAGCTTCCTCCTCCTACACACTGTCCCAAATTCATTCACCAAACCTTGCAACTCCCATTCATCTTCACTCAACAATACTGTATCATCAGCAAACAGCAACACCGGAAGCTTCCAAATCTCACCCTCATTCATTAGGGCCACCCCCACATCCACTGCCCTACCTTGCACCTCCTTTACAATCCCATCCATCTATATATTAAACAGCCATGGAGACATCACACACCCCTGTTTCAGTCCCACATTGAGATCAAAGAACTCACTCAGCTCACCATCCACTTGCACCGTAGCCCAAGCTCCCTCGTACATACTCTTCACAGCACTCAACAATTTCCCCTCCACTCCATATATTCTTAATACCTTCCACATACCTTGCCTATCTATTCTGTCATAAGCTTTCTCCAAGTCCATGAAGGCAGCATACACTTTCCTTCCCTTCTCAAGATACTTCTCCACTAAACATCTTAGAACAAATATCTGATCTACACACCCTTTTCCCTTCCTAAATCCCCCTTGTTCTTCTCCAACTAGCTCCTCTGTCATATGCCTAACCCTATCAATGAGTATTCTACCATATATTTTACCAGTCACACTAAGAAGGCAAATACCCCTATGGTTACCACATACTCCTCTCTCTCCCCTTTTCCTTTGTACAGAGGAACAATTATACCTGATTTCCAGTCCTCTGGAACCCTTCCCTCTTCCCAAGCCAATCTACACAACTTCCATATCCACTCCACAACAATCTCACCCCCATACCTAAGCATTTCACCACTCACTCCATCAATTCCTGGGGCCTTTCCCAGCTTAATCTTCTTCATCGCTTCCACTACTTCCGACCTACTGATCTCTTCCTCCCTCCTCTCATCTCTTCTTCTCCCAGCCATTCCTCAACCACTTATACTCACACTGCTCTCACTCTCTACATTCAACAAATCCTCAAAGTGCTCCTTCCATCTCCCCAATTTCTCTCTCTTCTCCACCAACAATCTATTCTTCCTATCTTTCACTCCCCTACTATTTCCCCTTTCACACTGCCTTACTTTCTTTACCTCCTTCCAAAACAATTTCTTACTCTCCCTCCATTTCACACTCAGATTCCTCCCAAACTCTTCATCCACTTTCTTCTTACTCTCCTTCACCAGTCTCTTAACCTCCCTTCTTCTGCTCACATATACCTCTCTCTTCTCTCTCTCATCTTCTCCCCTACCTCTACTCGCCAACCATTCACCATATGCCTTCTTCTTTTGTTCCACAGCTCGTTTCACCTCATCATTCCACCATGCTGTCCCTTGCACACCCTTGCATCTCCTCCTCACTCCACAAACCGGTACTAAGGGGAAATTACTCATCATGGAGGAAAGTGACCAGTGGAGTTCCACAGGGCTCAGTGCTGGCACCAATTATGTTTTTAGTGTATATACAGTAAATGACCTAGATAGTAACATTGGAAATGAAAACTATCTAAATATGTTTGCTGATGATGCAGAAGTACAAAGGAGAATTACTAACACAGACTCTTGTAGAGAGCTACAAGAAGAATTAAATAGACTTCATGAATGGAGCCATAAACAGCAAATGGAATTCAGTGTGGACAAGTGTCATGTAATTAAATTTGGTAAAAGTGATAAAAGACCAGATTGGGATTATAAGTTAGGAAGTAAAACCTTACACATATCAGAAAGAGAGTAGGACCTATGAATGATTATCAATAACAGATTATCTGTGGCTGACCACATGAGTGAGAAGGTATAGAACATGTATACGCTGCTTGCTAATAGAATTCACATACTTATGTGAAGACATCCTGAGAAAGATACTAACATCATTCATCAGACCACCCCTGTAGTATGCATCAGTAGTCTGGAGTCCTCATCTCAAGAAACACATAGATAGATTGAAAAAGTTCAAAGGGCCGCTGCAAGATGGATACCGAACTTTTTTTTTTTTTTTTTTTTTTTTTTTTTTTTTTTGAGGAAGAAACAACCAAAGGCAATGAGCCCACAAAACTGTTCCTTCCAAGAGAAAAACAAAATACAAGAGAGAGCCAAATTCAAGATCCATTCATTTCGAGATGAATGGATCTAAGCTACGAAGCAAGACTAGAAAAACTGACTCTGCCAACACTACAGGAGAGAAGGGAAAGAGGAGACATGATTATGCTATATTAATGTGTCTCATGGAAGGAGAAAATAGACATAAATAAATATAAAACCAATGGGGAAGCATCAGCAAGAGGGCACTGCAAAAAACTGCATAAAAAGGGAAGTGATAAAGACATAAGAAATTCAGTTTCCCTAATAGGGCAATTATTGATCAGTGGAATGCACTACCAAATGAAGTAATGTGTGTCCAAACAAATCATAAATGTAAGGATATGTATGATAAAAGTGATTTAATACACAGGATAGTACGAGCTTTACTCATTCCTGTTTAGATACAATTAGGTAAGGTAAGAAACAAACACACACACACACGGAGAAACAGCCGGGAAGAGCAGACGTCCCAGCCATCGCTGCTAACCTTAAGTAGTTTCTGGAATTTTGTCTGTCTTGTCTCCTAAGGTCTTGTATTTAATTTAAAATAATGAAAGTTAATAGACTACCAAAAATGTAAAGATTTATTGACTAGAGTATACATGAATGTTTGTAGTTTTTTCGGTAACAGCTGTTTTGATACTTAACCAACATCAAACATGGCCGAAAATGTAAACAATGAGGGACTCGAATTTCAAGGATTTGATACAAATACCAATGTCATGGAGCTGCAAGGCTTGGTGGATGAGTCTGGGAGAGTGTGTAAGAAACAGAATCTAAAGGTGAATGTAGGGAAGAGTAAAATGATGGTCTTTGAGAGAGATGAAGTCAGTGAATGTACAGCGAGGTTGGATGGTGTGGAATTGGAAAATGTGAGTACATTTAAGTACCTGTTGTAGTGTGATGAGTATGGATGGAGGTTTGGAGGGTGAAGTGCTTGAAAGGGTGCAGCAGGGAAGAAAGGTTGCTGGTTCCTTGAAAGCAGTTATAAGAAACAGGGAAGTGAGCATGGAAGTGAAAAAGTTACTACATGACAGTGTTGTGATACCAACTCTAACGTATGGAAGTGAAGCTTGGACATTGTTGGAAGGACACAAGTCAAGAGTGAGAGCAGTGGAAATGAGTTATTTAAGAGGAGCCTATGGAGTCACATGGAGAGACAGACTGACAAGTGAGGATTTAAGGAGCCTTGTGGTGTGGATGTGGATGTGATAGGAAGCGTTAGGATGAATACACTGTGGTGGTTTGGCCATGTGGAGAGGATGGACAGTGAAAGACTGATGAGGAGAGTGTATGTGAGTGAGGTGGAGGGGGGGAGAGGAAGGGGGAGGCTGAGGATGAGAAGGAGGGATGGGGTGGAGAGGTATATGAGAGAGGGGGGTGTGAGTTGGGAGCAGGGCAGTGAAATGGCGGGGGACAGGTTGACGTAGAGGCAGTTTGTTTGTGGCCACCCTGACCAGGATTGAGGCATCTGGCAATAGATAGATAGATAGAAACTGGAGAGAATGGCAGGAGAGATACGGCGGTAGTGTATGTTCCCACTAAGATGAGAGCATGGAACGATGATGAATACCAGGAGATGTTGTCAGATATGGGTAGTTATTTACAAAAAATAATTGAGAAAAGCAATATTATAATTTTGGTGGGTGACACTTAACTGTAAAGAGGTGAACTGGGAGGAATGGGATTCAGGAGGCAGCGAAGATTCGTGGGGCACTATATTATGAAGTATAATAATGAATTATGTGTTGATGCAAGGGGTCAGAGAAGAGACACGGTTCCGAGGTGAGGACACACCAGCAAGGTTAGACTTACTGTTTACCAAAGAACCCGATGTAATAGAATAATTGAAATATTTCTGTCCTATAGGAAAAAGTGATCATGTGGTCAATGAGATCCAGATGATAATAGGGAACGTCGAGCCAAGAGACAAGCTTTATAGGCAGGGATGATACAACTTTAGGAAAGCAAATTTTTACAGGATTGAGAAAATTTTTCGGAAATTAGGATTGGAAATAATTCAGAGAAACAAGAGAGGTACAGAGGAAGTGGAATATCTTTCTAGACCTCTATAATTTGTGAGTGGAAAAATTTGTGCCAAGAGTAAGGGGGAAAGAAAACAGGAAAAAGGAGTGGTTTAATAGAAGGTGTATGATAGCAAAAAAGAGAGAGAGATAAGGCGTGGAACAACTGGAGAAAGAGAGGTAACAACAGAACAAAGGAGGAATATAAAAGAACTAGAAATGAATACACAAGAATACGTTGAGAAGAAGAAAGGAATTTTGAAACAGGTATAATAGACAAATGCAAGGATGAACCCAAACTGTTTTATAGATTTGTTAATGGCAAACTGAAACAAAAAGAAGCAATCACCAAACTGAAAGTAAAAGGAGAGGTCTATAAAGATGCAGCAATGCAAGCTGAAATAATGAACAAATGTTTCCAATTGGTTTTCACTAATGAAAAGAAGTTTGTGGATGGGGAGGGAGTGATTAGAAATGTACCAGTGATAAAAGATATGATAGTGGAGGTACAGGAAGTGTATAAATTACTGGAAACACAACATGTAAGGAAAGCCCCAGGACCAGATGGAATCTCTAATTGGGTACTGAAGGAATGCAGAAAACAACTGGCGGATAAGATTCACAGTTTAATTGTGTGTTCTCTGGAAGAGGGGAAAGTGCCACAAGAATGGAAGAAGGCAAATGTGGTACCAGTTTATATGGGAGGAAACAGGGAAGAACCCCTGAATTATAGACCAGTGTCTTTAACCAGCATAGTCACAAAATTGTGTGAGAGAATCGTGAAGGACAGATAGATAAAATATCTAGAAGAGATGAGTATTTTGGCTGAATGTCAGTTTGGATTTAGAAGTGGAAGGTCATGTGTTTCTAACTTGTTGAGCTTTTACTCAAGAGCGATTGATGTGGTACAGGAGAGAGATGGTTGGGTGGATTGTTTGTACTTAGAGAAGGCCTTTGACAAGGTACCTCATAAGAGACTAATGTGGAAACTACAGTATGTAGGAGGACTGAAGGGGAAACTTCTGGAATGGATGAGAGACTTTTTGAGAGGCAGACAAATGAGGATGGTAATAAATGACAGGATGTCTGGGTGGAGGGAAGTAACAAGTGGAGTCCCTCAAGGCTCAGTGTTGGCTCCAGTAATGTTCCTGATTTATGTATATGATACGGTAGATGAACAGTTATGCAAGTCTGTTTGCTGATGATGTAAAGATCTTGAGGAAGGTAGTCGTCGAGGAGGATTGCAAAATGCTGCAGGAGGATCTGGATAGGATACATGATTGGAGTCGTATGTGGGAAATTAAATTTAATATAAAGAAATGTAAAATATTGGAAATGGGTAAAAGTACCAGGAGGCCATCACTGAATTATTTGTTGAGTAATGAATTAATCACAAAAACGAGAGAAGAGAAAGATTTTGGAGTGCTGGTCCAAGATAGTTTGTCACCTGAAAAAGATATTAACAAAATAGAGAGACATACAGTATAAACTCTTGACTAACATAAGAGTAGCATTTCATTATATGGATGAGGAGATGCTGAAAAAATTGTTAGTGGGCATGATCCGCCCCGGGTTAGAATATGCAGCGGTAGTGTGGTCTCCACACAAAAAGAAAGATATAAACAAGATTGAGAGAATACAAAGAACAGCAACCAAGATGGTCGCCAGTCTGGCAGATCTGTCATACAGAGAGAGGCTGGAAAAGCTGGATTTGCCTTCCTAGGAGGAAAGGAGAAAGAGGGGAGATATGATTGCAGTGTTCAGGACCATGATAGGAGTAGATAAAATTGACTGAGAAGATCTGTTTGTATGGGATATGGGAGCAACAAGAGTACACGGAATGAATTTGAGGAAATCAAGCTGCTTGAAGGATATCAAGAAATATAGCTTTCCTTATAGAAGTATAGACCTGTGGAATAGCCTGGATAAAGAGATCGTCTAGTCTAAAAACTTAAACTAGTTTAAAGCTAAATTTGACTTCCTGAGAAACAGTGACGGGAACCCACAAGCATAGCACATTTCGTGTATATCACAGTTAGGTATATTAGGTAAATACATAAATATTTGGAATGACTTAGACGAAGAGGTGGTGCAGGCGAAAAACATTCATGTGTGTAAAAGTAGAATAGATAAATGTGGATATGGAGACAGGACAACACGAGCTTTCCTCAATTCCTGTATACTACAAATAGGTAAGTAGAAATAGTTAAATGCACACACACACACACACACACACACACACACACACACACACACACACACACACACACACACACACACACACACACACACACAGAGGAAGAGAAGACAGTGTTTTATTGGAGAGTCATGGATCAGAAGTTAAGGAAGTGGTACCGGCGGAGAGAAGGAGAGAAGAGGGTATAGAAAACACCAAAAATCATTGGAAGGTGGCATATACTGATGTTGATGGTTTAATATCGGCAAGGTTAGAAATCAACGATCTTTTGAGGATACATGAACCTGACGTTATGTGCATTGTAGAGACCAAGTTAAGAGAAGATATTGATGTTCATATGGGAGATGGTAAATACAAACTGTGGAGAAGAGACAGAAAAGAAAAAACAGGAGGAGGAGTGATGATAGCAGTGAAGAATAACATAAATGTAGATACCGTGGAAATGAGAGAAGGCAGGGCCGAGGTGATAAATATGAAATTAGAAACTGGAGAAAATAACAAGCGAGATATGGCCGTAGTGTATGTTCTCCCTTAGACAAGAGCATGGAGTGATGATGAATACCAGGAAATGCTGTCAGACATGGCATGTTATTTACAGAAACTGATTAACAAAAGCAACAGTATAATTTTAATGGGTGACTTCAATTGTAAAGAGGTGAACTGGGAGGAATGGGACTCAGGAGGCGGCGAGGATTCGTGGGGCACTATATTATTAAATATAGGAATGAACAATGTGATGACGCAGTGGGTCAAAGAAGAGACAAGGTTCCGAGGTGAGGACACACCAACAAGACTAGACTTACTGTTTACCAAAGAACCCAATGTAATAGAATCCTTGAAATATCTGTGTCCTATTGGAAAAGTGATCATGTGGTCATTGAGTTGCAGATGATAACAGGAAACGTGGAGCCAAGAGACGAGCTTTATAGGCAGAGAAGGTACAACTTTGGGAAAGCAAACTTTACAGGATTGAGAAAATTTTTTGAAAATGCTGATTGGAGATAATTCAGAGAAGCAACAGAGACACAGAGGAAGTGGGATATTTTTCTAGACCTGTATAATTCGGGAGTGGAAAAATTTGTGCCAAGAGTAATGGGGAAAGAAAACAGGAAAAAGGGGTGGTTTAATAGAAGGTGTATGATAGCAAAAAAAGAGAGAGATAAGGCATGGAACAATTGGAGAAAGAGAGGTAACAACAAGACAGAGGAAGAATATAAAAGAACTAGAAATGAATACACAAGAATACGTAGACAGGAAGAAAGGAATTTTGAAAAAGGTATGATAGACAAATGTAAGGATGAACCCAAACTGTTTTATAGATTTGTCAATGGCAAATTGAAACAAAAGGAAGGCATCACCAAACTGAAAGTAGAAGGAGAGGTCTATATAGATGCCGCATTGCAAGCAGAAATATTGAACAAATGTTTCCAATCAGTTTTCACTAACGAAAAGGAGTTTTTGGAAGGATAGGGAGTGACTAGAAATGTAGTGATAAAAGATATAAAAGTGGAAGTACAGCAAGTATATAAATTACTGGAAACTCAAGATGTAAGGAAAGCCCCATGACCAGATGGAATCTCTAATTGGGTTCCGAAGGAATGCAGAGAACAACTGGCGGATAATATCCACAGTTTAATTGTGTGTTCTCTTGGAAGAGGGGAAAGTGCCACAAGAATGGAAGAAGGCAAATGTGGTACCAATTTATAAGGGAGGAAATAGGGAATCTATCTATCTATCTATCTATTGCCAGACACCTCAGTCCTGTGCGGGTTGGCCACAAACAAATCGCCTCTATGTCGCCCTGTCCCCCGCCATTTCACTGCCTTGCTCCCAGCTCACACCCCCCTCTCTCATATACCTCTCCACCCCGTCCCTCCATCTCATCCTCGGCCACCCCCTCCCTCTCCCCTCCTCCACCTCACTCACAGACACTCTCCTCGTCAGTCTCCCTCCCTCCATCTCTCCACATGGCCAAACCACATCAGTGTGTTCCTCCTAACGCTTCCTATCACATCCACATCCACACCACAATGCTCCTTTATACCCTCGTTTGTCAGCCTGTCTCTCCATGTGACTTCAAAGGTTCCTCTCAAATAACTCATTTCCACTGCTCTCACTCTTGACTTGTGTCCCTCCAACAACGTCCAAGCTTCACTTCCATACGTTAGAGTTGGTATCACAATACTGTCATTTAGTAACTTTTTCTCTTCCATGCTCTTTTCCCTGTTTCTTATGACTGCTTTCAAGGAACCAGCAACCTTTTTTCCTTGTTGTATCCTTTTAAGCACTTCACCCTCCAAACTTCCATCCTTACTCATCACACTACCCATGTACTTAAATGTACTTTATTTTCCATTTCCTCACTATCCAACCTCTCTGTGCATTCATTGACTTCACCTCTCTCAAAGACCATCACTTTACTCTTCCCTACATTCACCTTTAGATTCCATTTCTTACGCACTCTCCCAAACTCATCCACCAAGCCTTGCAGCTCCCCTTCGTCTTCACTCAACAACACAGTATCATCTGTAAACAACAGTACAGGGAGTTTCCAAACACTACCCTCTCTCACCAGGGCCACTCCAACATCCACTTCCCTACCTAGTACCCCTTTTATTACCCCATCCATGTACAGATTGAACAACCATGGAGACATGACACATCCCTGTTTCAACTCAACCTTCAAAGAAAAAAATTCACTCAGTTCACCATCCACACACACTGCAGCCTTAGCACCCTCATACATACTCATCATGTCAATCAACAACTTCCCATCTACTCCATATATTCTTAATACTTTCCACAATCCTTGTCTATCCACCTTGTCATATGCTTTCTCCAAATCCATGAAAGCCGCATACAACTTCATTCCCTTGTCTAGAAACTTTTCCACTAAAGATCTAAGAATGAATATCTGATCTACACAACCTCTTCCCTTCCTAGATCCTCCCTGTTCTTCTCCAACTAATTCCTGTTCTTTCCCTAGCTCTGAATGAGTATCCTACAATACACTTTTCCTGTTACACTAAGAAGACAAATGCCCCTATGATTACCACACACTTTTTTTTTCCCCTTTCCCTTTGTCTATCTATCTATCTATCTACAGCCCGACGCCCTAATCCCGCAAAGGATGGCCACAGACAAAATGCTTCCAAGTCGCTCTGTCACCCACCATTTGACTACCCTCCCCCCAGCTCACCCCCCTCCTCCCTCATATACTGTACCTCCCTTTGTACAAGGGAATAATTATACCTGACTTCGAATCATCTGGGACTCTATGTTCCTCCCAGGCCAATCTGCACATCTTCCACATCCATTCTACTACTATCTCTCCCCCATGCTTCAGCATTTCACCACACACTCCATCAATTCCTGGGGCTTTCCCCAATTTGACTTTCTTCATTGCTTCCACAACTTCTATCCTACTGTTTTCTTCCTGTCTTCTTGCCTCCCTCCTTCTCCCAACCTTTCCCCAGCCACTTATACTCGCAGGGAAGAACCCCTGAATTATAGACCAGTGTCTCTAACCAGCATGGTCGCAAAATTGTGCGAGAGAATTCTGAAAGATAATGGGTAAATTATCTGGAAGAGATGAATATTTTGGCTTATAGTCAGTTTGGATTCAGAAGTGAAAGGTCATGTGTTTCCAACTTGTTGAGTTTTTACTCGAGTGATTGACGTGCTTCAGGAGAGAGATGGTTGAGTGGATTGTGTGTACTGTATTTAAATTTGAAGAAGCCCTTCAAGACAGTACCCCATAAGAGACTGATGTGGAAACTAGAGCATATAGGAGAAGTGAAGGGGAACCTCCTGGAATGGATGAGAGACTTTTTGAGAGACAGACAAATGAGGACAGTAATAAAGGATTGGATGTCTGGATGGAGGGAAGTAACAATGGAGTCCCACAGGGCTCGGTGTTGGTGCCAGTGATGTTCCCGATTTACATAAATAATATGATAGATGGAGTGAACAGTTATGCAAGTCTGTTTGCTGATGATGCAAAGATCTTGAAGAGGTAGAGGTTGAGGAGGGTCGTAAAATGCTGCAAGAGGATCTGGATAGGATACATGAATGGAGCCAGATGTGGGAAATGAAATTCAGTGAAAAAAAATGTAAAATTTTGGAAATGGGAAAAAGTACCAAGAGGCCATCACTGAATTATTTGATGGGTAATGAACCAATCACAAAAGCAAGAGAAGAGAAAGATTTTGGAGTGCTGGTCCAGGACAGTTTGTCACCTGAAAAACACATTAACAAGACAGTTAGAGAGACATACAAAATCCTGACTACTTATAAGAGTAGCTTTTCATTATATGGATGAGGAGATGATGAAGAAATTGATATGGCCATGATTCACCCCAAATTAGCGTATGCACCAGTAGTGTGGTCACCACACAAAAAGAAAGATATAAACAAGATTGAGAGCATACAAAGAACTGCAACCAAAATGGTCCCCAGTCTGGCAGATCTGTCATACAGAGAGAGGCTGGAAAAGCTGGATTTGCCTTGCTTAGAGGAAAGGAGAAAGAGAGACGACATGATTGCGGTGTTCAGGACCATGATGGGAGTAGATAAAATTGACAAAGAAGATCTGTTTTTATTGGATAAGAGAGTAACAAGAGGACACGGAATGAAATTTAAGAAGCCAAACTGCTTGAAAGATATCAAGAAATATAGTTTTCCTTATAGATCTATAGACCTGTGGAATAGCCTGGGGAAAGTGATCGTCCAGTCTAAAAACTTAAACGAGTTTAAAGCTAAATTTGATTTATTGAGAAACAGAGACGGGACCCCACGAGCGTAGCTCATTTCCTGTATATCACAATTAGGTAAATACAATTAGGTAAATACACACACACGGGTCGCCGACAGAGACGGACCTCTTCCAGGATCGTGGGGAAATAAAAGCTGAATCACCGACGAAAGGAAACTGAGCCTAATTGTGACTGTGTTAATGAGTGCGTGAGTGGTGGTCCCGTTGGACAGTAATGAAAAAAAAACTCGATTTCGGTCATAAAAGGGACAAGATAAAGTGAAAACAGAAAGTCTCCATATGGTTGAATCATGGAGGAAACGGACGGTGCATTGTTTACGGTCAGTGAGAAAGAATTTGAGGGCTTTTGTGAAGAGGATGTGGGAAAAGGAAGTATTAAGTTGAACCAGACAAGAATAGCAGGTGTAGAGAAAACAGCGGAGAGGAATGACCAGGAGATAAAAAAGGTATGGGCAGTAATTAAAGAGTTACAGGAACGGACCATAGAGCAGGAAAACGAGATCAAAAGTTTAAGGAGTACACCGGAAAAAATCTGTACACGTAGTGATGAACAAGAAAGGGAAGTTACTGAATTAAAAGTAAACAATGAATCAGCCTCTAATGAAATAAAACAGCTTAAGAGGGAGAATAAGAGGTTGGAAGAGGAATGGGACATGATGAAAAGCAAACTAGATGAGTATGAATCCAAGTCAAGAATACAGGAAGAGCACATTAAAGAAATCAAGGAGCAACATAAGGGGTGGAAGAAAATTCAGGAAGAGGGAAATGTAAATTTGAGAGAGATTATAGACCAACAAAGCAAGGAAAAAGTGGAGAGGGAAGTGGTTAGGGTGTTGAGAAGTAGAGAATCTTTAGTTAGGGATGTAGCAGATAAGAAAAAATGTATAATAATTTCAGGAGTTAAAGAAAAATGTATGAAAATATGATCAGACAGAGAAAGAGAAGAACTGAGTAAAGTTAAAGAAATGATATCAATAGTCATGAAGGAAAACATGGAAGCTCAGAAGAGATTGAAGAGGTGTTTAGGTTGGGAAAATACGAGGAAGGAGGTGCAAGGCCATTCAAGGTAAAGTTCAAGTCCCAAGCAACAGTTAACGAAATTATCAGTAGAACATGGAGACTTTCGGACAAGGAAGGGTTTAAAAATGTTTGGATAAGGAGAGATGCAAATGAGGAAGAAAGAGCTAAAATAAAGGACTTAGTAAAGGAAACAAAGGTAAACAGTGAACAGAGAATGGAGGAAGAGAAGACAGTGTTTTATTGGAGAGTCATGGATCAGAAGTTAAGGAAGTGGTACCGGCGGAGAGAAGGAGAAAAGAGGGTATAGAAAACACCAAAAATCATTGGAAGGTGGCATATACTAATGTTGATGGTTTAATATCGGCAAGGTTAGAAATCAACGATCTTTTGAGGATACATGAACCTGTGCTTTGTAGAGACCAAGTTAAGAGTAGATATTGATGTTCATATGGGAGATGGTAAATTCAAACTGTGGAGAAGAGACAGAAAAGAAAAAACAGGAGGAGGAGTGATGATAGCAGTGAAGAACAACATAATTGTAGATACCGTGGAAATGGGAGAAGGCAGGGCCGAAGTGATAAATATGAAATTAGAAACTGGAGAGAATAACAGGCTAGATATGGCAGTAGTGTATGTTCCCCCCAAGACAAGAGCATAGAGTGATGATGAATACCAGGAAATGCTGTCAGACATGGCATGTTATTCACAGAAACTGATTAACAAAAGCAACAATATAATTTTAATGGGTGACTTCAATTGTAAAGAGGTGAACTGGGAGGAATGGGACTCAGGAGGCGGCGAGGATTCGTGGGGCACTATATTATTAAATATAGGAATGAACAATGTGATGACGCAATGGGTCAAAGAAGAGACAAGGTTCCGAGGTGAGAACACACCAACAAGACTAGACTTACTGTTTACCAAAGAACCCAGTGTAATAGAATCCTTGAAATATCTGTGTCCTATTGGAAAAAGTGATCATGTGGTCATTGAGTTGCAGATGATAACAGGGAACGTGGAGCCAAGAGACGAGCTTTATAGGCAGGGAAGGTACAACTTTGGGAAAGCAAACTTTACAGGATTGAGAAAATTTTTTGAAAATGCAGATTGGAGAAAATTCAGAGAAGCAACAGAGACACAGAGGAAGTGGGATATTTTTCTAGACCTGTATAATTCGGGAGTGGAAAAATTTGTGCCAAGAGTAATGGGGAAAGAAAGCAGGAAAAGAGTGTGGTTTAATAGAAGGTGTATGATAGCAAAAAAAGAGAGACACGGCATGGAAAAACTGGAGAAAGAGAGGTAACAACAGAACAAAGGAAGAATATAAAGGAATTAGAAATGAATGCACAAGAATATGCAGAGAAGAAGAAAGGAATTTTGAAAAAGGTATAATACAGTAGACAAATGTAAGGATGAACCCAAACTGTTTTATAGATTTGTTAATGGCAAACTGAAACAAAAGGAAGGAATCACCAAACTGAAAGTAGGAGAGGTCTATAAGGATGCGGCAATGCAAGCAAAAAATAATGAACAAACGTTTCCAGTCAGTTTTCACTAATGAAAAGGAGTTTGTGGAAGTGGAGGTAGTGACTAGAAATGTAGTGATAAAAGATATAAAAGTGGAAGTACAGGAAGTGTATGAACTACTAGAAACTCAAGATGTAAGGAAAGCCCCTGGACCAGATGGAATTTCTAATTGGGTACTGAAGGAATGCAGAGAACAACTGGCAGATAAAATTCACAGTTTAATTGTGTGTTCTCTTGAAGATGGGAAAGTGCCTCAAGAATGGAAGAGGGCAAATGTGGTACCAATTTATAAGGGAGGAAACAAGGAAGAACCTCTGAATTATAGACCAGTGTCCCTAACCAGCATGGTCGCTAAATTGTGTGAAAGAATTCTGAAAGATAAATGGATAAAATATCTGGAAGAGATGAATATTTGGGCTGATAGTCAGTTTGGATTTAGAAGTGGAAGGTCATGTGTTTCCAACTTGTTGAGTTTTTACTCAAGAGCGATTGACGTGCTTCAGGAAAGAGAAGGTTGGGTGGATTGTGTGTATTTAGATTTGGAGAAGGCCTTTGACAAGGTACCCCATAAGAGACTAATGTGGAAACTAGAGCACATAGGAGGACTGAAGGGGAACCTCCTAGAATGAATGAGAGACTTTTTGAGAGACAGACAAATGAGGACAGTAATAAAGGATAAGATGTCTGGATGGAGGGAAGTAACAAGTGGAGTCCCACAGGGCTCGGTGTTGGTGCCAGTAATGTTCCTGATTTACGTAAATGTTATGGTAGTTGGAGTGAACAGTTATGCAAGTCTGTTTGCTGATGATGCAAAGATCATGAGGAAGGTAGAGGTTGAGGAGGATTGCAAAATGCTGCAGGAGGATCTGGATAGGATACACGAATGGAGCCGGATGTGGGAAATGAAATTCAATGCAAAGAAATGTAAAATATTGGAAATGGGTAATAGTACCAAGAGGCCATCATTGAATTATTTTGATGGGTAATGAACCAATCACAATAGCGAGAGAAGAGAAAGATTTGGGTATGCTGGTCCAGGACAGTTTGTCACCTGAAAAACACATTAACAAGACAGTTAGAGAGACGTATAAACTCCTGACTAATATAAGAGTAGCTTTTCATTATATGGATGAGGAGATGAAAAAAATTTATAGTGGCCATGATTCGCCCCTGGTTGGAATATGCAGCAGTAGTGTGGTCCCCACACAAAAAGAAAGATATAAACAAGATTGAGAGAATACAAAGAACAGCAACCAAGATGGTCCTCAGTCTGACAGATGTCGTACAGAGAGAGGCTGGAAATGCTGGATTTGCCCTCCTTAGAAGAAAGGAGAAAGAGAGGTGACATGATTCCAGTGTTCAGGACCATGATGGGGGTAGATAAAATTGACAAGGAAGATCTGTTTTTATGGGATAAGAGAGTAACAAGAGGCCACGGGATGAAACTGAGGAAGCCAAGCTGCTTGAAGGATATCAAGAAGTATAGTTTTCTTTATAAATGTATAGACCTGTGGAATAACCTGGACAAAGAGATCGTCCAGTCTAAAAACTCAAACGAGTTTAAAGCTAAATTTGACTTATTGAGAAACAGAGACGGGACCCCACGAGCGTAGCTCATTTCCTGTATATCACAATTAGGTTAATACAATTAGGTAAATACACACACATGTAAAAAGAGAGCTCCTAGCCCTCCTGGAAAGAATTTGCAGTTTTTTTGTTTTTTTTTTCCAATAAAGTAATTATCGTCATAGATTTTAAAACTTGCACAAAAGCATGGTTTTGAAATTATCATCTATACAATCTCATCAGTTTTACATGCAAACTTAGACAAGTGGCCACCCACTATGTTGTTCTGGTGATTCGACTCCAGAGTCAATAAGTCACACATCTTTCATCCTTTCACTAATTGTTCATCCTTACAAACCTAACTTAATATGGTCTTACCTAATTCAAGCTAACCAAACCTAACACTTAACCTAACCTAACACGTCAACTGAACCTAACTAACTGGAACTATTTGGGGACGAATGAATTTTGGGTCTGAATTGATCCATTGTCCTCTTTCTATAGGATGCCACCTCAAATGTCATCAAACCTAACTTGAAGCTCTTTAGCAACATAAATGTTATTCTTGCAGAATTTTGGTGTCATAAACGAAGTATACAATTTGGAAGGATAATCCTTGTCGTAAAATTTTTATTATTAAGGAATGGGAGCTTTCCTGCAGTTTGTTCCAACATGCTACAGTAAAAGTCCCATTATTCGGCAGCTGATTATTCGGTAGATCCGACATTTCGGCAGTTTTGAGAAATAGTCCCATTTACGAAAATCTTTGATTGTTCGGCAGATGTCTGGAATCATCTCGGCAGTCCAGGAAGTGTTATCTGTGACTTGTAGGCCTAATGTTTCATTACACTTCTGTATGTTCACTAATTTCTATATTTTTCCAGACTCAGGTATAGTATTATATTGATTACAATATTGGATAGTATCATACAGTACAGTAACCACCCCCTCCAAATTAGCGAGGGTTACATTCCAAGCCCCCTCGCTAATTCTTGAAATTTGTTCATTCTTGACGCATTCCTGAAAGTGTCATATACTGGTAATTGCGTAGCCCATGAATCACTGATACTGTAATGCATTACCCATAAATAATGGTGCTTGTTAAATTAGTTTCCCCATTGTTTTCAGCTGTACGGCTGTGACAGCTCTAGTATTTTTATTCCTCAGCATAATGGAGGAAGGGACTGTCCTGTTTAACTAAACCTAATCTAACCGAGTTTAACTGTACCTAATAATTTAACCATACCTAACCTAACCTAAAGTCAGAAAAATACTTAAAAATAAACTGGAGGAATATGAATTGCTAAGGTCTCTCTGATGAAAGTTAAACGTACATTTAGCGCTCATTCTTTTGTTCGTTTTTGTGTTTAATGTGAAAGAGAGTACTGATGCAAACAGTAATATATCCCATTAACCCCTTAATAACCTCCGGCACTGAACAACCCTTTACAGTACCGATGTCAGTGATATCAAGTCAGTGTGAGCTATAAAGAAAATTGAACAATTATGGGGAGGGAACGAAGGTCACTGGTACATTTACACGATTCTATGCTAAGATTCCAAGCAGTCAGGCAGTCGGTTAATCTCAGATGTTTTCGCCCATTTGGTAAATGCCCCGTAACTTTATAAGTTTTTCCGTGACTCATAGCGAATCATAGCATGGGTTTGGAAAGCTAAATAACATTGCTAGGTGAGCCAGACAATTATCTTCACGTCTTTTAGAAAAACAAATTGATAGAAGAATGGAAGAAACTTACTCTACGTACTCAGAGGGATTAAATTTCTTCCATTTTCTTAAAGATGTGAAGATAATCATCTGGTGCACCTAACAATGTGTTATTTAGTTTCCTAAACCCATGCTATGATACACGGGAGAAGTTACAAAGTTACGGTGCATTTACCAAATGGGCGAAAACATCTGAAATTAACCGACCCTCTGACTGCTTGGAATCGTATCGTAGAGTCGTGTAAACATGCCAGTGACCTTCGTTCCCTTCCCATAATTGTTCACAGTTTTTTACTGTAATGGGTGGTTCAATGCCGGAGGTTATTAACCCCTACACCGCAGGCTTGTTTACCAATGACTTGCGTGTCCCGCGGGGTTATTCGGGCTCCGACAGACTCTCAAAAAATATTTGCCAAAAATCAGTTATTAGTCCTAGAATAATAAAATTACATGTGCTTATGGCACATACCTTCAGCTTTCTCCTGGAATGATTGTTGAGCCTTCGTCGGTTACCGTAGGACTTGTGGAGACCTCTGAAGTAGGGTAACGAAGTCTCCACTTTACACTTCCCGACAACCCGTAATATGATTACCACAGCCAGATACAAACACTATAAACACTATTCTACAATTTTCAAGTAGTTTGGGATCCATACTCAAAAAAAAAAACACTGTGAAAGCAATGGAAATTACGAGCGCGTCTGATCGTCGCAGTGGCACTAGTTCACTCTTGGTACTCTGTCATTTATTATTCATAAAACCCCTCACACTTTATATTTCTATTACTATATAGCACTTATATATATCTACAGTCTTTATCCATAAGTTTCCTTCAGTAGTATTAGTTTATTGTCACTGTAGGGATTCAATTTCTTTCAGTAAAATACGTAGCATTCACTTTCTCGTCCTGTATACTAGCATTGAGAGTGAATGTCACTTTCATCTTCACTCTCATAACTCATAGCATTCAGACATGCTAGAGTGAAACTTTCACTTTCATTACTCCTAGGGTATATACTCGTATTCTTATAATACTACTCATTTACATTTCTATTTACGTTCTCTAATTTATTTACGTTATTTACATTTCTATTTTATTTACACTGTGTTATGCACTGTCACTTGAAGTAACTTATAAAACTATTTTCCATTGTTCACGTATATTTACATTCATTACTTTCACTTGCTGTTTACACATTATTTACACATTATTTACAATTCCACTTGCACTGTTTTACTCAATAGAAAGATCGTAGTCACTCTTTTATCAATTGTCAGCCCTTTACCTCTTTCCACACGAGGTTTAGTAGGGGGTAAAGGTCACAGGGCCCTTTGCATGGGGGTGAAAAAGTCCTTGAAGTCAGCAAGAAGAAACATACGTACCCTCACTTCGGAAGATGAGAGTAAACTGATAACGGAGGGCTGGGGTGGAGGCCTACTTAGGGGATATTCGGATTTACCAATGTTAGCTCTTGAAACAGCTATGTCTAGCACTGAAATGATTGGCAGGAAATCTAGACAATACATTATAAATTAGGTAGTTCCAGGTGAATGTAAATATCACTTAGGCTTCTCCCTTCCCTCCTTACATGTATATTTATTACGAAAATAGATTATACGGCATATTTCAAGGGGAAAAAAACAGCGAAAATTAGCGAACGAGTGCACGTGAGGTGTTGTCAGGTGATTTTAGCCAATTCCAGGTGTATGGCACTCTCGTTTTCGTTTTCGTTTTTAAAGGCTCCAACATGCTTGCATGTGTCGGCCTTGGTCACCTAATGGCGGCTCTCCATGCTGCACGATCCATTGCAGCCTCCCTGTTCAGTCCCTTAACCCTAAGGTCACACTTAATGACCTCGTCCCATGTCTTTCTCGGTCTACCCCTCATAACCCCACCCCCAATATTAACACTTCTCACCTTCACTTACCTTATTTCTTTCTTGTATATATTATTTGGTATAAGAATAGGACATAGGGCTTATTTCAATGGATGAAATCAGTGAAAAATTCCAGGGAAGATTTACTTTGCGTAGCATGGCCGGGCAGGCGAGAGGATAGGGTAATGGAGGGGGGGTAGAGAGGGGAGTCAAGAACGGGGAGAAATGCCTAAATTGTCAACAATGGATGGGAGTACAGATGAGATTAGGAGTACTGACTAGTGTTGGACATTGGCAGTACTGATAGATGATACAAGCCCCCACTTGGAAGCCCGGGTGAATTCAAAATAACACAGAATCACAAAAGCGATGCCCCGCGGTATGATCCCTTGCTCCCAAGCGTCACGAAAGTGACGCCCCGCGGTTAAGGGGTTAATAGAATACATTACTGTTTCCATCAATACTCTCCCTTTCACGTGTAAACAAAAAAAACGAAGAAAAGAATGAATGCTAAATGTACGATTAACTTTCATCAGAAAGACCTTACCAATTCATATTCCTTCACTTTTTTTTATGCAATTTTCCTTCTATTTTATTTTGTGTTTGGAAAAAATACTTTATACAGCACTCACTCCAAACATATTTGTAATAACATAAGTAGTGATGACTTCAATAAAAGTGATGTACTGAGCTGGTAGGTAATATTACGTATCATTTCAGCCATCCAGGAAGAATTTTCTGACTTGTATGCCTACTGTGTCATTACACTTGTATATGTTCACTAATTTATATATATATATATTTCAGATTCAGGTACAGTACTGTATTGATTGCAGTATTGTACAGTATACTTTCTCCAAACAGTTATAATACCATAAGTGGTGATGACAGTGTTCACCAATATATTTAAGGTACTGAGTGGGTAGGTTTTTTATTATTCGGTAAATCCAATATCTCGGCATCATCCTGGTCCCATAGATGCCGAATAATGGGACTTTTACTGTATTATGGTGTTACTCCAGAGAGCATAGGGTGCTCAATGCTTGATGGTGTCACTTGGAAATGAATGTTTTCATTGACCACTGTACCTCTCCTGGCCAGTGCATGTTCTTATTGGCTATAGCACCTCTCCTGAGACTATCCAGAATAACAGACCCCCCACACCACCACCACCACCACAAAGAAGAAAAAAAATATGTTCTATACTATACTAATAAATATTTTACTGCATTTATTGAGTGTAATATATTCAGACAATTAGTACTAAAGAAACAGGTTATGGACATGAGGCCACTGTACTTTGATTAATATTCTCTCATAAGTACAATAGTGTATTAGTTGTAGTAATAGCAGTAGTATTAGTAACAGTAGTAGTCTTCGAGAGAAATGAAGCCACTGAATGTAGAGTGAGGTTGGATGATGAGGAAATGGAAAATGTGAGTGCATTTAAGTACTTGGGTAGTGTGATGAGTAAAGATGGAAGTTTGGCAAGTGAAGTGCTTGAAAGAGTACAGCAAGGAAGAAAGGTTGCTGGTTCTTTGAAAGTAGTGATAACAAACAGGGAAGTGTGCATGGAAGTAAAAAAGTCGCTGTATAACAATATTGTGATACCAACTTTATCATATGGAAATGAAGCTTGGACCTTGTTAGGACACAAGTCAAGAGTGAGAGGATTGGAAATGAGTTATATGAGAGGAGCATATGGAGTTACATGGAGAGACAGACTGACAAATGAGGAAGGAGAGTTGTGGTGTGGATGTGGATGTGATAGAAATCATTAGGAGAAACATAATGAGATGGTTTGGCCATGTGGAGAGGATGGAGAATGAGAGACTAACTAGGAGAATGTATGTGAGTAAGTTGGAGGGAGAGGGAGGAGGAGGCCAAGGATTTGATGGAGGGATGGAGTGGTGAAGTATATGAGAGAGGCGGGTGTGAGCTGGGGGGCGGACAGTGAAATGGCAGGGTACAGGGTGACATGGAGGCGATTTGTTTGTGGCCAACCCTTATGGGATTAAGATGTCTGGTAACAGATAGATAGATAGATGGTAGTAGTAACAGTAATAGGAGGAGGAGGAATAGCAGTTGTAGCCATTTGTAGTATCAGTCAGTGTTATTTTAACAATAGTCTGCAAATTTTACAGTGTTATTATATTTTGCACTGTAGGAAAAATGCTGATGGAACATGAGACGAATAAACTTAAGTCCCAGGATGAGGAGTACCAGAGAGAGCTGCGGGAGTGGAAGGAGAATCTCCAGCCCCGGAAGAAGGTTGGTGTACCCTCTGAGAATCAGATAATATTAGTATCTTTTCATTATAACTTAATTAAGATTCACCCAACTTGTTGGAATGTGCATTGTATTAGACTTTATATTTACACTATTTACTCCTATAGACTGTGAAAGGACAGTAAGAGAATGTATGAGGATAACGTATCTTGAAGTTTTGGGAGTGAAGCTGTATATATGGTTGAAGAAGTAACATTCTTTCCACAGAATGGATGTATTTTTCATTCATTCATTCATCATCCAATCCTGTATTGCCCCATGAGGAACGTAGGAGCCCGGGGCTAGGCAAGTTGGTCCTGACATTTAAGATGAGAGTGACCAGCCTCACTCGTCCCTGAGTGGCATTACATGAGCAACATATCCCAACCACACCTAGAATATAAACTGATACAGGCTCAATCCAGTTGGAGCACCTCAGTTCCCCACTAAACCATCAGTAGCCATAATTTGGTTACATGGTTACCACCCAGTGTAGTAAATGGTTTCCTGGTATACAGGAAACTTAGTTTAGAGATACCTGTAGACAGAAGGAAGAAGAAAGAAAGACAGAAAGAAGGACATAAGAGGAAGAGGTTTTATTTTGGTAGTTGTCCCTAAGTATTAAGTGGATAATAGGGAAGTGAAATTATAAAAAAATTTTAGAGATCAGTGAACATACCATATGTGAGGGTAATAGAACAGTAATATCTGCCAGGGATTTGCCTCTTACTATTCTCTGTGGATGAAGAAAGGCGTGGAAATAATGTAAATGGTGCCCCATTGATATACAGTCTGGTCCCACTGTTTGTGGAGGTTATGTACCAGAACACCACGCAAATGTTGAATTCCGCAAATAGCCCGAACCTACTAGAGAAGTCACAGATTTCAATGTTTTAGCCATTCCTATTACCTATAAGCCCACTATAACACCTGTAAATGCATTTTATGGCACATTAATGTTTGCTAAAGAGGTAGTGCAGGATGATACACAAGCCCTTTTGGGTACAGTGTACTGTACTCACCATGTGATGTTGACGATGAGAGTTTGCCATGTGCTGAATAGCACATACCCATACAGGGTAACTGCACAGCTTAACTGTATAGGACAGTATTCCTCACAGAAAACGTGCAAAAAAATAACTTATGAACTACTACGAGTGGCTTATGCTGTGGGAAAAGCAGGAAATATCTTGAAATAACTTCTCAGAAACATCCATGAGTATGTGAACCTGCAAATAGTAGGGTTTTACTGTAATTTGCAATCAGTAATGAAAGACTCCACTAACCAGTTAATATAACATGAGAATTACAGTGAGACCTCATTATAATGGACTAATTTTTGGGGAAAGGTGAATGGTATTTCTAATAGTTTGTTGTATAAGATGCTTGATAGAGACCTGCTATACTGGACATAGGGTCGGCACATATACAGTAAACTCTTAATTATCCATTGTAACGATATCCGGCCCAATATAATGTCCGACAAAATTACCCAGTATCTGGTGCCGAAACGGGAAGCAGCTGGCGGTTCTTTGCAGTATCCAGCAGTGAGGCATATCATCCTTCTCAGGAGTGGTAGCCAACCAGTGGCGGGAAATCCCTGCAACACGCCAGCCAGTTGGAATTTGTTATGGGAGTGTCCCTCCCGGCGCGCTGAGCCTACGGTCGATCTCTCATTCTCTCCTTTAGATCTCGTACAGTATGCGCTCTGCCCTTGTGATCATGTGGTGTTAAAACCCTTGTGCATGGACTTACCCCGTGGCCTTCCATGCCTTGCTCATTACTGTTGCAAAGCATGTGGGCTCTCAGTGCTTTGTATCCTAATACTCTAATGACTGTCTGTATTGTGATTCTGAAATTACTGTACAGTACACATAATTACTGCCACAAGACCAAGCGAGATTAAGTACACCATACTGTACTGTACTGCATGGTGTACAACTCTACCCTCCATTGATGCCAACACTTGGTGAGTACTTAGTAAACTACATACAGCAGCTGTCCCAGATATCGGGTAGCCAGCTGACCAGGATTATTGGACGGTCAGGAAAATTCACGGACTGGCAAATATAAAAGTAAAAATATAAGTATGTGCTAGTTTGAATGCTTGCCCCTGCACGGGATAGTCACATGTCATGTGAGAGTGGGTGAAGTTGGGCAGTGTGAAGCAAAGGCATTTCTGATCAAGGCCATTTCCTGGTTACTCTTTCCAGCACCCTCTCCACTGTTTTCCCTCATGTAATTCACTCACCCTCCATTCCTCCACAAATCACCAGTCTGCTTACCACCACCAGTCAGTAAACAAGCACTTTTGCTGTTGTACTGTCATATTGTGAGAATGACTTGTATACTCTCTGATTCCTCTGGTGCAGACTAATCTTAAGTGCATTGTGTTCACCTTGTAACGGAAGCTGGATATGTGCAATGGGCTTGAAAAAGGTGAAGGTTGTAAGACCTTGATAAAATTTTAATGAAAGAAATTCCATAATTTATTATATCTTCTCAAGAACCCAAGCTGAAGGAATTTTTTGTGAAAAACAAGGCAAGTAAATCCATTGAAAAAAGACATGCTTTTCATCAACAGAAAATGTGTGGTACCCATACGGCTTTCTACCTAGCGAACCGACTCTAACTACCAACGAGCATGCAGTATTTTGGCAAGACCATTCTGTTAAATGTTATTCATAAAAAGAAATATATATTGAACATTTTTAAGTGAACTGGTGATTTGGAAAGTATTGTTGTACAACAGAATTATCATAACTCCCATGATCATGGTTGTGTATGTGGCTGTGGCCCGCCAATTTATTCCTCACCTGACTGCCGCCATTCCATACCTCACTCACCACTTATTTGGTTTGCAGATTGTTTCGTTTCGTTGATAAAGGCTCCAACATGCTTGCATGCTTTTGTCGCCTAATGGCAGCTCTCCATGCTGCTCGATCTCTGGCAGCCTCCCTAGTCAGTCCCTTATCCCTTAGGTCACGCTCATTTGCCCCGTTCCAGGCCTTTTTCAGTCTGCCTCTCGCAACCCAACCCCTAACATTAACACTTCTTACTGTCTGTACCCAGTTGCCATCCCCCAGGGTCTCCAGATGCCCAGACCATAATTACGTACGAATTGCAATCACAGTAAATTCATCCGACAAAGAAAACCATAATTTCTGTCAGCTAGATTTTATTTTCTCTGGTAGTGCAAATGCATTCTAAGATGATGTATAAATTCATCTTTGAACACATTTGCATTGGCAGAGAAGATAAAACATATTTGATAGAAGTGAGGGTTTGATTTATTGGATAAAGTTTCTGTGCTTGCAGTTCGTATGTATTTACTATATTATCTGCAAAACAGCTCAGTGGCGAGTAATGGGTGGAGTGACAGTGGTCAGGTGAGAAACAGGTTGGCAGGTCACAGCTGTATACACAGCTGTGAGCAAGGGGTCGTGATAATTCAACTGTACAATACTTCTTTCAATATCATCAATTCACCAATAAATCCTCAAGATTTATTTCTTTAGTTTATTTTTCCATGTTTTATGAATAAAATACCAGTAACAAATAATGTACTGTATAACAAAATGAGCCTAGTTGATTTTGCAATACTGCAAGCCACTGCAAATGTGTTACATCTATGGGGTGTGTTAGAGATAAGGTTATGTTTCAAATGGCATTGTTTCAGTGGCCTTGGATATGAGTGGTATTGTAAATACCACAATGATATAGCTTATGCATATGAGCTTATACGTGTATCAGATGTCCAGGAAAAACAAGTAACAGGGAAGGTAAATCCCCCAAGCTTCCTGGTTAACTGGGATTGTACTGAACCGTATCAGTATTGTAGAGTATAGTAGTTTATGCTTTTTTCATCTTTTACTCATGGGAAAATTTTTAGGATACAGGGTTGAGACGGATAGTAACACATTATCCAGCTCGATGCTGAATGTTGAGCCGATTGGGGGGTGCTATGCAATATCATGTGCAGGGGTTGTGTGAACTATGCCAGATAATTGAGAGTTCACTATATTACAGTCCCAGTTATCTGATATCCAGATAACCAGGATTATCAGACAACCAGAAAAATTCACAGACTGGCAAAGGTGTCAGTAAAAATATTAGTGTGCACCACTTTGAATACCTGCCACTCCACGGGATAGTCATGTCACGTGAGACCGGGTGAAGTCAAGTGAAGTTAGGTGAAGGCATATCCAGTGAAGATTGTTTCCTATAGTCGCACCAATCTAAAACCAAGGTTTGGGTGGAGTCCAGCCGGGGATTTCCCGGCGTACAGCGTTGCCTTGTTTCCTATACTCTGATTGGCTAGTGGCTGACCTGACACCGTTAGAGTTCGTCCGCTCACACCTCGCCACCTGGCCTGACATGACTTCACCCACTTCTGTGTGTGTGTGTGTGTGTTTGTGTGTGTGTAAAGACAAACTAATTTAAGTTATAAATATAATTTAAGTTACCGGTATATATATAACAAAGTGAACAGTGGAAGCACGTGACAGAAGCTTAATCTCCCTCCAATGGATTAACTCCCAGTATGGGCCTGGATGTTGCCGCTCGTGAGTGTTTTAACTTATTTATTTCTATTAAGAAAATAGCGTATGTTCTACTGATTCCTTCAAATTATATTATAAACGTAATTGTTACATTACTTACCCAACTTAGAACTACCGTGAAAGTCAGTAAAATTAACTACATTTTTTTCAGCATCACTGTAAAATATGTATGCCACGTTTCTTTATTGATGTACAAGAGCCATATGCATTACAAGTTTACCTTCCTTTGATATGCTAGAATACTTACGTTTATATTGTATTAGTATGTGTGTACCTATCTGTGATGCCTATTACATATATAACAGAATCTACTCATCGCTCGTTTAGGAAGTATGGCATGGCTGCACCCAGCGCCAGACCCCACCCAAACCTTGGTTTTAGATTGGTGAGACTATAGTAAATCCCCTTCTCAGACTTCCTCAACCCCCCTCCTTCCCCTCTGTTAATTCAGCCATTGTCCACACCTCCACAGTCCACACCCTCCAGTGACAAATCACCAGTCCACTTACCATCACCACAGTAGACAAACCCATTCTCTTGTGATGCAATAGACAACATCTTTTGCACTGTGATGTCTAAGTGCGAACAAAATGTACGCGTGTTGTGCTTTCCTTGAAACAGAAGCTGGACAATGCAGTAGACTTGTAAAATGTGAATATTGTAAGACTCTGATGACATTTTAATGTAGGAAATTTCTCAGTTTATGATATGAAGGCCCAAGGACCCAAACTCAAGAAATATTTCAGTGAAGGGCAAAATGGGGCGTACTCTTCATAGGCTGAAAGTGTGTGGCAAGGGTATGGTATTATACCTAACGAACCGATTCTTCATTACACACTTGCTCACAGTGTCATACTGTACCATGGTAACCCCATTGTGTTAAATATTATTCAGTATTTTACTAATAAAGTGTGCAGAAATAAAGAAGTAAATCATGACCATTTATTTGGTAAACTAATGATGTGGAAAAAATGCTATACCGTGCAATAGAGTGACTACATCCAACGTCAGCTATATACAGTATATGGCCATGACATACCTGTCTGTTTCTTCCCCATCTGGTTGCAGTCACTCCACCCCTCACTTGCCACTCAACTGTTTTGCAGAAAGTACAATAAATACTTAGGAAAATTGCAAGCACAGTAATTTCATCCAACAAAGCAAACCCTCATTCTCATCATCAAGAGTTTGTCTTTTCTTCAGGTGCAAATTCAGTCTGAAATTACTTAGTGTACCTCATAAACTCATCTTAGAATGGATTTGCACTGGCAGAGAAGAGAAAGTTTAGTTAATGGGAATGAAGGTTTGCATTTTTTTTTTTTTTTTTTTTTTTTTTTTTTTTTTACTGTGCTTGCAGTTCCTATGTATTTACTCTTTCTGCAAAAACAGACGAGTGGCGAGTGAGGGGTGGAGCGACTGCAGTTAAATGAGGAAGAAATGGATAGAAGGGCCATGGCTGTATACACAGTTGACGTATGAGAGTGGGAGTCATAATAAGTCTACTGTACAGTTTCTTTCCATATTGCCAGTTCACCAATAAATATTCATTTTTCCATGGTTTTGTGAGTAAAATAACAAATCATTATTTAACGAAATGAACCTTGTGCATTTTGCACTATTCCAAGACATTGCAAGCACATGTGTTCTGTCTATGGGATGTGTTTAAGAAGAAGTATTGTTTCAAATAGTGTGGCCTCAGATGTGAGGGATGAGTAGTACTTACCGTGGAGTCTCTTTTATCCGAAATTCTTTTAACCGTAATATGCCATTAACGTTCTCATTTCGATTAACTGCAAATACAGTATCTGAAATCTATCTGAAAATTCAAATTCGGCGGGCTTGTTTCGCGCCACTAGCGTTAGTTTACGGTTGCTCCGCTAGTCACTAGAGCAAGCAAGTTGCCCACTCCCGCACCTGCATCCACCACCTCGGAAGATTTGGATGATGTGGGAGATGATGTGGATGATTGAATAAGGACACAGAAAATATGAAAAAAACAGTTAGGTTTAAGACTTTATTTGTTCGAATTGCTTACAGTGAATTACGTAATTGTTTTGGTGAATGTTTATTTAAGTTTACTTGAGTGAAGTTTTATTTAAGTTGACAGTTCCAATGATGGTGCAGTTACATACGTTGTTACTACAGTGTATTAAGTGTTTTGGTGATGGTTGAGTGGCTTTTGGGGTGCTGGTAGTGGTGATGGGCTAGATGTTGCCAGAAATGGGTGATGAGTGAGTACAACACTGTTCCCTTGTATCCTCCTTATTATTACAGTATCTTTTATCTGAAAAAATCAGTTAAATGAAACTTTGAAAGTCTCATGATTTTCATATAAAAGAGACTCCACAGTAAATTGCAGTAATATAGCCTATGTCCGAGAATATATGTTAAATATCCAGGAAAAATCAGTAAGCAGGAAGGTAAATTCCCCAAGCTTCTGGGTTAGCTGGAATTGTACTGTACTGTATATGAAAAATGGTCCATTAGGTACCACTCGCTGGGCAAGTTATGAGACGTCAGTAAATCAGTATTGTATCGTTTGGCTTGTGTTCTTTGTTATATGTAATAGATTAGTAAGTTGTACAGAACTATGTTGACCATAATTTCAATAGATAATAATGAAAAGAAGAAGAAATGCTGTACAAGAGATGGGGTTTATTTACCTTGTGACTTTGGTTCTCTGCATGCTTAGTGACTGTCTGCTCCACCTGCAATGGCTGGCTGCTCCGTACACTATTCACTCAGAACATATGTTTATTACACTGATCGTACACACCCTACAGTAATTACAGTACAGTACAGTAACTTCAGTCATTTGCACATGCCCACACAGTCCAGTCCACTTAAACCTCTTATGTCACAGAGAGTACTTTCATCTCTCTGATTATGACTTTATGCCGCTGCATGTGCTCATACATGCATTTATGTTGACACTGCTGTCTTTGCCTAGCCACTCATCCAGGTCAACAGCATCATTGGTCCTTGGCTTGGCAGATGTGATCATTACTGAAACCTCTGTCAGCTCAGACCCTTCAAAAGTGGACTTGTACCCATTAGGGAGGCCCAGCAGCTTGGTTCAGCCATTTTTGAAAGTGTACAATGGCACTTTCATCCATGCCTTGGTCCAGTTCAGCACACTATCCAGCAAGTTGTAGTTTTTCGATTTCTCCAGCATCATCTTCCCTCCTGAATTCTCATATGGAGGCTTGTCCGTGCCATCCTCTGTTGCCACAAGGCATTGTGCCATGTAGAGGCTCCTGTAGTGCCTCTTATCATTTTCAATAATGCCTTGATCTATGGGCAGAATCAAGGCCGTCAAGACAGAAACATGGCCCAGATCTTGCCGTCCTTGCTGACAAGCTGAGAAATAATCCAACTAGTGAGGGCTCAGTGGCAGTTGTGTGAAGAATACTGCAGGTCTTTCAATTGTTATCTTGGTTTTGATGTTATCCTAGAAATTAAAGCTTCTGTCCTCCATCTAAGCCATCCATCAAGAATGTTAGGCCTGGCAGAGGAGAACCCCACGAAAGTACAGCACACCCTCATTTTATGATGAGGATGCATTTGAGAGAATCCATCACATAACGACTGATTGCATAATGAGTCAATTATAGCACGGGCTCAATGAGGATATGGTTCTGGCCAAAGGTCACTTACCCAATAAAATCTAAAAACAAGTTTCCAACTCACCTAAACTGGTAGTTATTTCACATCACTGCACTTTACTTGCTGCTTACCGCCAAAAGTAAGTTTAAAAATAATTTCCATCACACCTATACTGGTAGATTTTTCATTTCACTGCACTTAACTTGTTGCCTGAATTCCAACACCAAACTACTGTTCCATCACTGACACTAGTACACCTGATAGTGATGAGCTCAAAGGCCATCTTGGAACAAACAAATGACTAAGAACTCAGACAATGCATACCTTGCCAATGCCACTGCCATTAAACAGGACCCTCATCCGGATCTGTGGAGATCGGATCTGGATTCGCCCCCAAATGTAATCAATTCTTTTTTGGCCTATGGCCCACTCTTCCACAAAATTTCATTGAATTTCATTGAGAAGATTGCCCTCGGGTGTCTGCCCTTTCCTCTCCTCCATCCTTCTTTCCTTCATTCGTTCCTCGTCCTTCTGACTATGGGTGACTTTACACTCCCTCTTCTGTCTTTCTTTCCTTCATTCTTTCCTCTTCCTTCTGCCTGTGGGTGACTCTACAATGAGTGACAAGCCAAATGGTTTCCTGTACACCAGGAAACCATTTACTACGCTAGGCGGTAACCATATAATAAAATTTGGTGCCTGGTGGTTTAGTGGGTAATTACAGCGCTCCAATGGGATTGAGTCGGTGAAGGTTCGTGTCCAAGGGGTGGTTGGGATTTATTCTTCACGTAATGCCACTCAGGGATGAGTGAGGCTGGTCACTTTCATTTTAAATGTCAAGACCAACTTGCCTAGCTCCAGGCTGCTATGCTCCTCAATGGGCAACGTAGGACTGGATGATGATGATGATGACTTTTGGAGATAACATCTGGACAAACAGACAGACAGACAAACAAACATAGGTGAATACATAGCTTCCTCCAATTTCGCTGACGGAGATAAAAATGTTATCGTATATTGGAAAAAAGTTGTAAATTTTTTGTATGTGCTATTTATCACATACTGGTTCAATGTATAACAATGGTTTGCTGTACTATAATGTTAACTAAAGGTCTTAATCAAAATGGAAAACTGTGAAAAGTAAAGGGGGGAGAAGACACCATGATGTATTCAACCCAAAACTTAGGCTTTCGAGGCTGAGGTGTGTTATTCACTCATTATTGTAGGATACAAAACCAATGCATCCTCTTCAGTACCACAGTTACCTCCACAAGGTGTTATCATAAGTACAGTGGGCTCGCATAGTACGCGAGAGATTGGACGGTGCACGCGCTCGCGCACTGGGAATTTGCGTACTAGGAATACATAATCTTATGGGAGTAATTACATATGGGCGGTATCCCCACATACCTGGACATTTTTTGGCCCTTAGAGACATAATAAAGGTCATATGTTTCAGACATTGTACTAAAGCTATAGCTACAATAACAAAAATATGGGTAGTCACCTTAACAACAGTAGACAACAGGCCTGATGACCTTAAATAACAGGGGTTCCAAGGCGCGGCAACACTTACAGCGCCGCACTCCCCACCGCACCTCCCACCGCACCAACACTTCCCTCCGCAGACTCCTCCTGTTCACCTTCCCCAGGAGCATCCAAGTCACTCACTTCGACCATAAACCCTTCAAAGTTGAATGCTGACACTTCTGACATTGCATCCTCTTCATCCTCAACAGGATCAGGAGCAGACGATGTCGATGGTTCCGCTATTTCACCAACTTGAGCCCGCTGTGTGTAGCTTGTTATGAGCGTCTGTCTTCTCCTGTTTATTTCTTCCCTGTGCCTGTCTGTGTAGAAACGGAAGAGTTTGTCGATACCAACCAGAAGTTCCTCCATTCTTAGGTTGCTCACTTCCTGTGCCTTCACCTCTTCCTTGAGCTTATCCACGGCAGCAAGGATCTTGCTAATGTTTGACATACACAGCTCAGTCCTGCCTTCCATCACACTAGGCTGCTCAACTTGACTCTGTCTGGCGTCGGGCTCTTCGTTAGCCTCGTCTATCCGTTGCAACACTTCCTCGGGAGGCTGTTCCTCAGTAGCAGTGTGCACTTCTTGTATGTCCGCCAATGTAACGTCCTCGAAACCTGGTACAGCTCGTGCTGCTGTCAATGTTGCTGCCTCAGCATCGGCCAGTGGTTGAATGGCCGTCTCCTGGGTGATGCATAGGTGAGGCACGAGCATTCACCATGCATGGTTCACCGTTGCAGGTGTAATCTGGTGCCAGGCTTGAAGGAGAAATTCAACTGCGTCCTTCACCGTAAAGTTACGCCAAAATGCCTCAACAGTCATGGCATCTGTGGTAGGTCGGGATAGAGGTGCTAATGAAGATGGAACGGGAGCAGGTGCCTCATCAAGGTCTTCGTCGTGATCCTCTTGTAGGGCATGAAGCTCCTCTTGTGTGTCGGTCTTCCTGCGTAGGTAGTCGTACACTTCCTTATGGTAGAAATGGTTCACTGTGGTGATTAGTTCTTGATCGAGTGGCTGCATTAGTGACGTTGTGCAGGGCAGCAGAAACACAACACGACAATCCTTGTGAAGATCTTCCATATATGGAGGGTGACTTGGTGCGTTATCAAGCACAAGGAGCATCTTAAATGGAATTCCCAGTTCCTGACACTTGGCTCTCGCATCAGGGACACACCGCCTCGTTACCCAGTCTGCCATAATGTTCCCGGTCATCCAACCATTTACGGGCTTATTCCAATACACGCCACTTACATCCATGTTCGTGAGGTTTTTGTACCACCTTGGATGTGAAGCTGTATTTACAACAACTGGCCTCATCTTGTGGCTCCCAGACAGGTTTACAGAGAACATTACTGTCATCTTACACTTCTGGAGCTTGCGACCATGGGCTTGTTTCTGTCTTTTAGCAATGTAAGTTGATTTTGGCATGGTCTTGTAATATAAGGACGTGTCTTTTAGCAATGTAAGTTGATTTTGGCATGGCCTTGTAATATAAGGACGTTTCATTGATGTAGATCTGGTCCTTGGTGTACTGTCCCTCTTCAATAATCGTTTTAAATATTGCAGGATAGTCTCTCGCGGCCAGCTCATCGGCAGAGGCACGTTCACCAGACAGTTTCATGTAACGGCGTTCCTTGCGCTTGAGAAAACGGTCCAGCCATCCAACCGATGCCCTGAACGGTTTTTCCACTTTTAACCTTAGAGATGCAGCCTTGTAAAAGAGCTGGGCTTGGTTCCGAATAAATCTTCCATTGAGTGGAACACTTTCCTTTTCTTTCCGCATTATGAAGGTGGCAAGATAGCGGTTCATTAATATCATAGCACGATTTCCCACCCGCGAACGGCCGTCTAGGTCAGAGGCACCGTACATCTTCACTACAGCCTTTATGGCTTCACGGTTCTTCCACACAGTTCTCACTGTAGATTCAGCCAGTCCCAGGGTTCTCCCGATAGCCGTGTTTCCTTGACTGTCCTCCTTCATCTTAATTAACTTGGTGGCGTGTGTCAGAAGTTTCTTTACTCTTGGGGTTGGAGCCATGGTGCAGCAAAGTACAGGCAGCACAAAAAACACCACACGTTGTACACGACAGGCTAGCTGTAGAGAGCAGATCCGCACAGTGCACGAGCCGGGACTGTTATGGCGCGCGCCTGCTCCCTTGTACCCCAGGCTGCGCAGTAGAATGCCCAGGAATTTCTGTGCATCAACATGACGACACGTGACGCGCTCTGTGAGGGGTGGTCATACACTAGTAGAAAATGGCATTTTTGAGCCACTCCTTGCCTCTGCCTCACGTTCTGTGCGGTAAACTCGCGCATTAAAGGGTTTTTGGTTATAATTTTTGGTCACCTGCGCACAATGCGAATCGCTCACTGTGATGACGCACACTGTGAGAACCTACTGTGTGTATATATATATATATATATATATATATATATATATACAGGTCTCCCTCGCTTTATGATCGGTATGTGTTCCTAGAAATGCAATTGTATACTGAAATATCGTACAGCGAACTTAAGGTTTAATGGGAAAAATAGGGATGTGTTCGTGGACTCGTATATAAGAAACCCAACACCCATACAAGTGATCTAATATGCAATAATAACTATGCTTTATGTGCTGCAGTGCATCTGAATCGCATATGAATGTACTGTACATTTGTAGATATAAAGACATGAAATAGCATAAACAACAACCTGAAATACAGTACAGTATGAAGAACAGGAAAAATAGTAATATCCTAGGCACTGACGAACACAGACGCACGGTGTTTGTGAATTGAACGAGCACACGGGTGAGACTGGGCAGTCATGTGGTTTCGGGACAATTCGCCGTCAAGTCAATTCACCATCACAAAAATAACAAGATAATTCACCTTCATTAAGGAAGACAGCTATGGGTGACACTAGAATTAAATTAAAAGGCGACTACATTGAGGAAGAAACAGTTAATTATTGACTAAAGGTGCAACTAATAAATAATATCCAAAGCCTACGCTATTGAACATAGACTATGATGGATCCCCCAGAAATATAGTTATTAAAGTATTGATTAATTAATAATAAGCATATTTATAGAATGACAGGGAATCGTCCATGTTTTGAAGGTGAATTGCCTGATGCCGAACTGACTGGATGGCAAATTGTCTCAGAACCAGTGATGCTTGGTTGGCGGAAGCACGGGAAACTGTGTGCACTGGGTGGGTATGCCACGCGACTCTCAGGTGATCTGCCTGTGAGCAGGGGATTTCTCCACATCACCCATCGCAAATGTGGGGGAGCTCAGTCGTAAAACGAACAATTGGTACTAAAATGAACGATCGTAAGTGCGAAATATTGTAAAATGAAACTTCGTACAACAAGGGAGACCTGTATGTATATTTTTACTACATCATCTGGCTGGTGTATATTTGTACTAGTGCGTGGATGACTGACTATTGTCAGTACACTTGTACTCTGTCCCTCCAGGTGCGTCTCCCCCACCCTACCCTGTCCCTGCATGCCTCTCCCCACCCTCCTCAGTCCCCCCAGGTGGGCCTCCCCCCTCCCCAACTCCTTCCCAGTTAGCTTGTCCTTGCACCCTCGTGCACACAAGAGAGCCCGCCACACCATGCTGAATGAGTTTGGTTTGCTTTTAAATTTGAACATGCCCGGGAAATATTAAAATGTCCTCAGATGTGAACCGGCACCTATTGACCACACATCCTCACACGTGAACCGGCTTCAAGGGGTTAAGGTGCTCCAGTGAGATTGAGCCTGTACAGGTGTATATCCAAGGGGTGGTTGGGGTTTATTGCTCATGTAATGCCACTCAGGGATGAGTGAGGCTGGTCACTCTCATCTTAAATGTCAGGACCACCTTGCCTAGCCCCAAGCTAACATGCTTCTCATAGGTCAACACAAGGTAGATGATGATGATGATGATGAAAGTGGATATCTATCATGCTTTAGCCAAAAGACAGCAAAGTTCCCAGGTTTTTGCTCAGTGTTGAAAAATAAGAAATTCGCAAATTCATCATAGAGAGTTTCTAACATGATGGGATGAAAGAACGTATTTTGAAATATGTCACATTTTAAAATATAAATATACCCAACCTAGGTTAACACCTACAACAGTATAGTAAGAGTGGGTGTCTCAAGCTACAAATTTTCAGAAGGGACTGCATAAAAAATCCAACAGAAGTAGGAGGGAGAGAGGAGCAAGGACACAGGCTGAAACAGGTTCCAAATGCCACCAGATGATGTGTTTCATGTCATTAACCATCTGTTAGCACAAATCTTGAATATTTCTTTTTTCTCTCTCTCACTCTCTTATCAAGTGATGTATGTTGCAATCATCCATTGGGCATCAAGTGGTGTAAGTCATAGCTCTCGAAATAAATGCAGTACTGTGCAGTATTTGACATGGTATATTTATTCCAAATGTAAAGGTGATCATGCTTGAATGTAGACTGATGGTGTTAGAGGTATGTGTTTAGTGTGTTTACCATGTTTAGTTAAGTAACCTGAGCTGTGATGTCAGTTTTAAATGTTATTATTTTTGCCTGACTTAAGCTACAGCTTTCTGTTCAATGTGCAGGTTTCAGTTCTCATTTATTATGCACATTCCATTTTATCATTGCTTATTCAAGCATTGAGCCATGGCAGTATCCTAATTTGTTAATTTACCAGTTTACTGAAGTAACATTACTGGTATGTTAATTTTTTAGTGTCTTTTAATATTGACAAGATACTACAATGCTATTTTTTTATTAACAGTTTCATGGTTCAAAGGCCAGGAGATTCTCCTCGACCCTGCACAGTTCTAGCCTTTGTGATCCTTAATACATTTCAGTCCCTCCCCCATCCCCTGCATTGTCCTTATGTGGTCCAGTTATCATTCTCATGCATAAACCATCAGTGCACTGCATTGCCAGTCATAAGATAACATATTGTAGTGTATTTGAACATGCTTCATATTTCAAAGTATAAAATGGCTGACTTCATACACAGTTAATGCCTCAGAAAATTCAGTGTGGGAGGTGTAATTTGTATGCACTGTTGTTTTTTGAAAATCCTGAGAAGAGGATATGTGTATGGGGGGCTCTGCACATGCAGCTCTTCTCAACAGGGTGGAGGTAAAGGCTTTTATTCTCATTAACACTCCTGCTCTTACTGACTCCCTTCAACTTATACCTCTTTGTTGTGATGTTTCATCTTTATCTCTTTCCTCTCCCTTCTTCTGTAGTTACTGCTCTTCTGAACTGTCTGCCTGCATCCCCAGTCCATTACAATCAGGACATAGCACCCATCTGGCAGCAAACTCTGACTCCGTTTCTGTTCAGCTCTGTGTTGTAAGGGTTAACCAATACTCACAGTCCTTTGTGTATGCAACAGGTCAACTCTGGAATTGTGTTCCTCTGTCATATTGTTGCTGATCAACCCAGAGTGTCTAACCAAGTAGGCCCATCAATCACAAGGAAGCAGTTGCCCCTGCGGGGCCATCCCATGCAGTGAACTGTTGTTCCATTGTGGTTGATAGCGATGTGCGGGGAAAGTGTGGAGTTATGATTCCTGGGCAGATGCAGCATATGCTATCCACCCAGTTTACTGGGGCACCATACTAGGCTTCACCTCACCCTGTAATCATGTGGTTACCACCCAGTGTTGTAAATGGTTTCCTGGGTTACAGGAAACAATTAGACTTATACCTCAGTGTATTCACTGAAATGGAAAGAAGAATAAGCGACAGGAAGGAAAGGGAGAAGTAGAAAGAGAAGAAGGCAGACATGGAAATAGAATGATAAAGGTGGATGAAGAAGTAGGCAGCACTGCATCAAGTGAGTGGCTGATGGCCATAAACACCATCCACTTCCTCATATCTGTATTTCCTTATACTTGTGACCTGCAGCATTTTAACGCATTGTGTCCAGGCATCTCAGAATTAACTGACCTTGAATTTGATTCTCTCTTATTTATTTTTTATCCTTGGAGGGAGTACCCATGCAAACATCTAGCCTTTGATTCCTTCTTCAAATATATATATATCATCCTGACCTCATTGGCCACCTTTGGGTAGGGTGAAGTAAGGTCTGTAGAGTCAGAAGGAACTTGATAGAATGAGATACTCATCAGAGTTTGCTCAGCCGAAAGGATTACACTCCCATTCGCTCATCATTCAAGCCCCTGGAATTCAGGTTCAAAAAAAAAAAAAAAAAAATCCGGACTTAGTTTTATATTCACCTACCAGTCGGAGTCAGTCTGATGGCAGTCAAGTTAAAAGGGGTGCCAAACCACTGTTATACACTTCAGCGCAAAATTCTTCATCCACTTTAATCTCTTGTCAATTCCCTAGCCTCAAGAGCTTGCATACCTCTCTTTCGCACTCATTTAACACATCTGTCCACCTTCTTCTTGGCCTTCCGCACTTCTGCCCACCTTCAGACTTGCTCAGGTATACGCTTTTCATTACTATTCACATACATTCTCTCCACATGACCATACTGTGTAAGAACTCTCTTCAACTCATATTTCTGCAGACTTCCATACTGTGCATGTTTCTATCTATCTATCTATCTATTGCCAGACACCACAATCCCGCAAAGGGTGGCCATTTGACACTGAGTTAGTTGTTTTACAGGGAGGGGCACCAACCCTCCACCAACCTACTTGTTGACATGTAGGGAGCACGTATGGTTTGGTTATATGGTTACCACCCAGCGTTGCATGTTTCATCTATCTGTCTATCTATAGCCCGACGCCCTAATCCCGCAAAGGGTGGCCGCAGACAAAATGCCTCCAAGTCGCTCTGTCACCCACCATCCGACTACCCTCCCCCCAACTCACCCCCCCCTCCCTCATATACCTCTCAACTCCATCCCTCCACCTCATCCTCGGTCTACCTCTCCCTCTCCCTCCCCCCACCTCACCCACATACACCCTCTTAGTCAGTCTTTCATTCTCCATTCTCTCCACATGTCCAAACCACCTCAGTGTATTTCTCCTAATCTTCTCAACCACATCCACATCACCCCACAGCGTTCCTTCACTTCTTCATTCGTCAACCTGTCCCTCCACGTCACTCCACATGCTCCTCTCAAGTAACTCATTTCCACTGCTCTCACTCTTGCCTTGTTCCCCTCTTGCAAGGTCCATGCCTCGCTTCCATACGTCAGGGTAGGGATCACAATACTATCATGCAGTGACTTCTTAACTTCCATACTCACCTCCCTATTTCTCATCACTGCTCTCAGTGTACCAACAACCTTCCTTCCCTGCTGTACCCTTTCACGCACTTCATCCCCCAAAATTCCATCCTTACTCATCATACTACCCAAGTACTTGAATGCACTCACATTCTCCATATCCTCACCATCCAACCTCACTGAACACTCTGTGACTTCATTCCTCTCAAACACCATAACTTTACTTTTGTTTACATTAACTTTCAGATTCCTTCTCCTACACACTGTCTCAAATTCATTCACCAAACCTTGCAACTCCCATTCATCTTCACTCAACAGCACTGTATCATTAGCAAACAGCAACACCGGAAGCGTCCAAATCTCACCCTCATTCATTAGAGCCACCCCCACATCCACTTCCCTACCTTGCACCTCCTTTACAACCCCATCCATGTATATATTAAGCAGCCATGGAGACATCACACAACCCTGTTTCAGTCCCACATTGAGATCAAAGGACTCACTCAGCTCACCATCCATTTGCACCGTAGCCCTAGCTCCCTCGTACATACTCTTCACAGCACTCAACAATTTCCCCTCCACTCCATATATTCTTAATACCTTCCACATACCTTGCCTATCTATTCTGTCAGAAGCTTTCTCCAAGTCCATGAAGGCAGCATACACTTTCCTTCCCTTCTCTAGATACTTCTTCACTAAACATCTTAGAACAAATATCTGATCTACACACCCTTTTCCCTTCCTAAATCCACCTTGTTCTTCTCCAACTAGCTCCTCTGTCATATGCCTAACCCTGTCAATGAGTATTCTACCATATATTTTACCAGTCACACTAAGAAGGCAAATACCCCTATGGTTACCACATACTTCTCTCTCTCCTTTTCCTTTGTATAAAGGAACAATTATACCTGATTTCCAGTCCTCTGGGACCCTTCCCTCTTCCCAAGCCAATCTACACAACTTCCATATCCACTCCACAACAATCTCACCCCCATACCTAAGCATTTCACCACACGTTTCATGAATCAAATTATTTCACATCGTATCAATACTTTGCACTTCACACACATTCGTCAGCAGTCCCACCTCCAGTGCTCTTACTCTTGACTCTTCATTTTTCATGCCACACCATAGCCTCACACCCAAATGTTAGTGCACCCACTGAAACTCCACTCATCATGGATCCACTTCACAACCATAACTCTCTGGAATATATAGTACGTACATAAGTAGACTCTCACTAGAACGGGCTAATTGGGGGGAAACTTGATCCGATAAAGCCAATAGTCTGTTTATATCCAGTCAATCCCCCCCCCCCTCCTCCGAGGCAGAATTTCATGTGCGTGTAAATGTATACAATAGCATATTCTAATACAAAATATAAAAACTATGCCTATTTTGTACTAACTTGGCCCATCATTTTCCCATTTTGCAGCTTGATTCACATTCTTGTCATTCTAACTCTTCATGACTAGTGCAGTATTACTATAGTCTGGTCATGATGGGGAGAGGCTTTCCTACATGTAATAGAAGGCCACTGACCTCATCCCACCAATGAGTCTCTGTTCACTCAATTACTGTAAATGTAACCTTTGTCTTCCCCACATCCACATAAAAAAAACATAGATGGATCCTCCCTCCACTTCATAAATTTGTACACAGCATCCTCCCTGCTATCAGCTGTTGGCATCAAACCACTGCATGTACATACAATTTCCATGACAACCCAGATCTGAAATCCCACACCATTACTTCAGGTACAGTTGACCCCCAGTTTGTGATGAATTGCTTATACAGTACGATGGGAAAAAAGTTAGGACCATTATTTGCTGTGCATTGTAAGGATTTCAATTATACAGTGAAAACGATAGGTGACGAACACTCTGCTCATGCTGTCACACCAGCTGACTGCCACTTGTCGGAGTCAAGATGGCCATCTTTGTTTTGATGCTCAGAAACCCATTCTGACATATCTGTATGGGCTCCATAGCTCCCGCCGTCCCTTAGGACAGGTGGCCCACTCACCTACTCTTTCTTACATATCTTGCAGTCATGATAACATCTCCTTGTGTGCATAATGTTGCATCACACTCTCCATTACATAATATTGCAGACTCATCTCAGTGCTAGTGATTTATTTTGCATTTTGTTTATTTATCTGTTTATCTGCTTATTACTTTTTTCCTTAATGTAATAACTCAAAACTTAGTAATATTACTTAGTAATCATGTCAGGGAAGAGTGCTGGTCCAAGCAGAAAGTTTGAAGTCAAGCCAGCGATTCTCTGGGGGGGGGGGGCCCCCCCCCCGGGGGGGGGGGGGTGGGTGTGTGTGTTTTTTTTTTTTTTTTTTTTTTTTTTTTTTTTTTTTTTTTTTTCATTCAGAGGTGATGGTGGAAAAAAAAAGAAGCAGTAAATTAGGGCATTGGAAAATTGTTCTTGGGTGTTTTGGAGTGGGAGACCGTTGGCTAAAAATGTATCACCCTTCAACCCATGTTGTAATTGATGTGGTGTGTGTGATGGATTTTTTTTTTTTTTTGTAATGCATCCCCATCAGATACTGAGGGTGAACTGTACCAATACCAGAATTATACTGAAGGTAGACCTTCGATGCTTACCCACATTTACTGTAACTCTTCACTCTCCACACTGTATGGTCACACATTTTTTCTGAACCATCAAATGAGGCGCTTCGAGCCAGAGGGGCGACCATATATTTTGCTTATTTTTCTTTGACATCTAGTTACCAAACTGTAATATATTTTAAACATGTCATATTTACCACCATTTTAATTGTCTTGGCTAGCACTTTAAAGCCAAACAATAAAATACATATAAGTATAATTTTACCACTGTATAATTAGCCATGTCAAAGTTTAACAACTAATTACCGAAAATAAGCAAAATACACGGTCGCCCCTCTGGCTCAGAGTGCCTCATATGTTTCATCCCAGTTTGTACCTGCCTGTCTTCCAATACTTTCCCTTGCCCACTTTGTTACCCTTGTATGCTTTACATCAGTTCTACCTCATTAAATCCACTTTTAACTTGGTACCTATTTTTAACCCATGAACCTTCCAAAATTATTAGCAATCACCAAGGGAAACATACAGCAGTATATAAAACTTTACATGTTTCTCACTTCACCTTTTATATTTCATCATCATCATCATTATCTGGACCTCCCTTCCCACCCTAGGACAGGATGAGGAGGAGCAACCTCCAGACAGCCAAAGTTTGGCTAATTCAGTGGGCCACGCTTCCATTCATTAATCATTTAAGCCCTCGAAATCCTCCATCAGATAGGCCAAGAAAATTTCTCCATGTTCTGTAGCTTCACATATACCTATCTGCTAGAGCCAGTCCAAATGCTGTCACAGTAAAAAGGGGTGCCAAATCCCTGGTCATGCAATTCTCCACACAAAATTCAAGCTAGCTAGCCCAATCTCTTGTCAGTCCCTTAGCCTCACCAACTGCCATACCTGTCTTCCTCACACTCTCATCCACCATATCCCTCCACCTTCTTCTTGGCCTACCTTGCCTCCTCCTTCCATCAAACTCTCTCAGATACCTTTTTCACCATTCTGTCATCCATTCACTCTACATGACCATACCATCTTAGTACACTCTCTTCAATTCTAGTCTCCTTAGACTTCCTCACTTCGCATCTTTCATGAAACATATTGTTTCATATCCTGTCCACTCTCTGTACATAACATACATTCCTCAGCAGTCCCATCTCCACCACTGCATAAAAAATCCAACTTCTCATTTTCATACCACACCTTAGTCTCACATCCGTATATTACAGTTGGCACTAATACTATTTTATGTAAGCCCTACACATCTGCAACACTCGAGCCTAATTTTCTCATGAAGGCCTTCATAGCGCCAGCTACTTTCCTTCCTTGTGTCACCCTACATTCCACTTCTTTTGCACATTTTCCTCTCTTTTCTGTCACTGTACCCAGGTATTTGAATTGTCTCACCAATTCCAGTCTCTCTCCATTCACTGTAACATCACACTGTGAGTCACCTTCTCTCTCAATAATCATCACTTTACTCTTTTCTACATTTACTCTCAAGGCACGAAACTCACAGACATCCACAAACCTCTTCACTAGTCTGCCAAGCTCTTGCCCAGAATTTGCAAGTAGCACTGAATCATCAGCATACAACAAATTGGAGATATTCCATCCATCACCATTCATTACCAGTGCCATCCCTCTCTCTGTTACTCAAGTTTGTACTTCTCTTGTCGCCCCATCAATATATATATTGAACAACCATGGGGACTTCACACAACCTTGTCGCACATCCACATTGATCGTGAACCATTCTGAACCATTCACTTAGATACCCATTTACCCTTACACATGCCTCACTACCATCATAAAAACTCTTGACTGCACCTAGCAGATTACCATGTACACCATACATGCCCACAACCTTCCACAGTCCTTCTCTGTCTACCTTGTCGAATGCTTTTTCCAGATCCATAAATGCTATGAACATCTTTAGTCCTTTTCACAAGCCTTCTTCATTATCTGTCTCTATCTTTATCTATATACAGTAAGACCTCACTATAACGGACTAATTGGGGCCCAAACCATTTCGAAAAATGCGAAATTCCGATAAAAGCGGCATCCGGACTTCCCCCTCCTAGTCCGGACTTTTTCCGATATATCAGACATTAGTCCGGATCACATGAACGGTTTTTAAACTGTTTTGACTACCAATGCAGTACTGTACTGTGTTATAACTTTACGACATTAATCAAATGGTATAATATATATAATAATACTGTACTGTAAACTGATAAACATGTCTTTTATTTACATTATTGTGGTGAACATAGCCGAACTGGTCAGGCAGTCTGGACTGCTTCTGGCTTTATTGGACTTTTTCCGACATATAGGAATTTAATCTGGTAGCTCCTTGAGTCCGATAAAAGCGAATTCTGGTCTATTGAAGTCCGTTATATCGAGGTTTTACTGTACCTAGGCTGCTTCCCCCCCAAAGAAAGGGGGGGTAGCCAAGACAGGATGACACACTCCCAATTTACTCATCCACACGCACACATTTAGTCGTATCTTAGCCCCAAGGGAAGAAGTGACAGATCCTCACCGCACTACACCGCACGAGGGTCAACTGCGCAAATATTTGGTCCATACATCCTATGCCACGCCTGAAGTCACCCAGTTCATCACTTAGTAGGACTTCTGATATCTCTCTTACTTTATAATAATTCTTCCATGTACATTCTCTACAACACTCAATAGACTTATGCCACGATAATTCTTGCACTCACTTTGCTCACCTTAATTTTTGTACAGGGGTACAATCACCAGTGGTGGGCAGCGCAAACGAAGAAGGACTTTGCGCAAGCGCAAATGCGCAATCTGACAAATATTTAGCTTGCGCAATGTCGCAAAGCGCAAGCGCAAACCATTTGCATATATTTTTGGGAATTACCGAAAAATATTGAGATATTTAAATAAAACAGCATACCTACTTACTTACTTTTATTTTTCATTATTATTTTCTATTATTTGTAATTTGCGCAAGTGCGCAATCTAATATTTAGCTTGTGCAATGTCGCAAAGCACCAGCGCAAATCATTGGCATACATTTGTGGGAATTACTGTAAAATATATATTGGTATAATTAAATAACTTACTAAAGTAGCAACCTGCCCACCACCCGCGGTGACTGAGGTACAGTAGGTTATTGTCTGGGAAAAACAGCCTTTATTTACCAAGGCATTGGCAAAGATCACATGATTACTGTATCATCAACTCTCTCTCTCTCTCTCTCTCTCTCCGACAGAGGAGGGAGGGAATGGAGAATAAGAGAGAGAGGAGGGAAGGAATGGAGAATAAGAGAGAGAGGAGGGAAGGAATGGAGAATAAGAGAGAGAAGAGGGGCGAAGTTTATGCCTTATCTCCTCACTCAAAGGGACGCTCCTTTGCCATTCCTGCGTATTTATTCTCTCTCTCTCTCTCTCTCTCTCTCTCTCTCTCTCAGAATAATGCTCTTTATCTCTCTCTCTCTTGTCTTGTTAAGACAATTTATTTAATAATTCAATATAGATATACAATTGCATATGTAATTCATTACAAAAAATAAAAAATCATGAAACGTATTTATTCTCTCTCTCTCTCTCTCTCTTTCTCTCTCTTTCTCTCAGAATAATGCTCTTTATCTCTCTCTTTCTCTTGTCTTGTCAAGACAGTTTATTTAATAATTCAATATAGATATACAATTGCATATGTAATTCGTTACAAAAAATAAAAAATCATGAAACATTTATTCTCTCTCTCTCTCTCTCTTGGTATTTATTCTCTCTCTCTCTCTCTCTCTTGTCTTGTCAAGACAATTTATTTAATAATTCAGTATAGATATACAATAGCATATGTAATTCATTACAAAAAATAAAAAATCATGAAAACAGAGTATTTAAATCAAATATCCACAGCCTAATAAATTATTAGGCTGTGGGTATTTGATTTAAATAATATGTTTTAATGGTTTTTGTAAGGAATTGCATATGCTAATCTTAATAAATAATGTATATTTATTATCATTTACTAATAATAATTCAAAAATATTAAAAATACACTATCTGTTGAAGCATATTAATGCTACTACCCCCTTCCCTCCCGCCTCCCCCCACCAAGCACCAACCCACCCTCGTGACCCACCCCAGCCTCCCCCATCCCTTGTCCAGCCATGCGGGAAGCTTCCACCACGTGTCCCCTGGAAGAACACGTGTCCCTTGGATTGCGCAGTGCGCAATCCACAGGGCAGGTGCGTGCGTGGAAATTTAGTTGTGCAAGCGCAACTAAGTTTGCGCTTGTGCACCTGCCTTTTCATGTGCGGAAGCGCAAAATTGCGCATGGTATCGTGCGGTGCGCAATGCGCAAACGATATCACCGGAGCGCAAGGGTGCGCAATTTGCACTTTTGCGCAAGTGTTTGCGCACCTGCCTAGCACTGACAATCACTGCCTTTTTCCACCCTACTGGTACAGTTTCACTCATCCATGCCTTCCTACATGTCTCCAACAAGCACTTCATTACACTCTCACCACTACACTTAACCATCTTAGTATACACCACATCAATCCCCGCTGCTTTCTCATTTTTCAGCCGAATCACAGTGTTCTTTACCTCTGCGAGTGTCATGTTTCATGGCACTGGATTCCTTCTCTTTACACCCACAAAACCAGTCATGTCAGTGGTTGCTTTGCTCTCTCCATTCCCATTCATCAGACTCTCAAAATATTCTTTTCATCTGGCCCTTACTTCATCACTGTATATCTCATGCATACAAAATATAATGTCATTTTAAGTTACTGAAGGGCTCCAGTTATGCTTCAAACAGCACAGCAAAATATTGGCCATGATTGTGCACTGTCTTGCAGCACATGAGTGTTACAGAAACTTGCATGCAATATGTTTCATATGGATAATATGACAAGTGTTTCTTTGTCATTCTGTTTTTAGAGAGAAAGTGTGATCTGTATATTATTTCAAAGAAATTAAAATATGTACAAAATAATGAAAAACTTGATCAAATACCGTAACAGTAATCAGATATCTTTAAAACAACAGTTTACTCAGAAGGAGCTCCTGTACTGTACTTGAATTGGTCCTGGTACAGAAACCACCTACTGTACTGTATTTAATCATCAGTATTGGCCAGAAACTGTTTAAAAAATAAACCAGTTATGTATAATTGGACCCTAAACAATTTGAGTGCTTTGGCATGAATTTTACCCACTTATGGCAGAGTTTCCTGCTTGAGAGTGATAATTGTGTGACTAATTACCAAGCGTGATGTCACGGATCATCATTACACCAGTGCCTCACGTGATCAGTAATAGCCCACTACCTACTACCAACTTGTATTGGTAGTTTTTTATGCTAATTTATATATATATTATTATGTATAATTGTGGTAGCCTTAATGTATAACTGTTTTGTAAATCTTCATACCAGAACCTGTCTCATTATTCAACCAGTCAGAGTTAACACACCTGTATTAGTTTAAATCTGATGGCTGAAATGGATTGTGTCCTTCTATGGTTACTGCACAGAGACTGGAGAAGGACTTTCATGCTGATTGGATCTTTGCACAGAGAACACATCTTGACTACCAGGTGGATTATTGATATGTTTCAGACCAGCATGATATAGATTAAGGCTGACATTAAGAAGTGTTCTCTTTAGTATTAGCTGAAAGATGCAAAAAAAATTATGCATGACAATGACATTTTGCGTTTTTTTTTTTTTTTTTTTTTTTTTTTTTTCCATGCATGATGATAAAAGAATTCTTATGAGTCTCCACAGCATAAGATTTCGCATAAAAACACTATCACTCAAATTGCCCCCTACCCCCTTGTCATAGTAGCAGACAGATGCCATGAAAATTATTTAGTATTTGGAATTAATGAATATGCATAGCCCATCTTGTATAAGAGACTCCATGTCTCCACACTTTATTTTTTTTTAATTGCATTTAATTTTTTTTTTTTTTTTTTTTTTTTTTTTTTTTTTTTTTTTCATCAATATTGTTTATCATATTTTAGTTATTTATTTATTTTTGCTATTATTTATGATCATTTGAAGAAATAGTAATTTGGTCTTTCATGATAATGCAGATATATAATACAATCATCTTGATAAGATAATATTTTCGTTGGGAATTTCAGACTGTCTCATGAGGTAACCCAAAACTTCATCTTGTTTGTATTCCAGACTTTTATCCAACTTTTCAGAAATACGTGGTGCTTAGTTAATTGTAGTTTTTGTGAAAAAAGCATTGAATCTACTGTGTTCTGTCTGACATTTTAAAGGATCATCTGTGATATGACTTGTGTAGAACTAAGCAGAGAATAATACCTACCGGGTATTAACCCTTTAACCGCAGGTGTCATTCCAGAATGGCATTGAAAAAGCTGGACCAAACCGTGGGTGTCATTCTGGAATGCTCGTGAATATTTTGAACACCGCGCGTTTTTTCTGTGCGCAAATTGTTTCACGCAAGAGTAGCTGTCGAGTTCTTTCATGCCAGCCCTCCCACACCTCCCTCCTCCCCCCCCCCCGGGGGCCCCCCCCCCCCTGCCCAGACACGCATCAGTCAGTATCTGTCCAGCTCTGTGCATGACAATGGCGCTCCATCCCGAGTCATCATCGCTCGCTTCCTCCTCAGAAATTCCTAGTGCTAGTGTGCCTTCGACTTCTACACCGAAGAAGGAACTCCCGACGGCGAGGCAGAAGTTGTTGAGCACCCCAGAAATTAGGACAGAGCTGGATAAAACTGTAAGTACAACTATGGATTGTGGCAGTGAGAGTGATACACTTACCGCAAGTAGTGATGATTATGCACTTATTGCTGGGGAACCGGTTATGGTTGAACAATTGGGCAGTGGCAGTGATGAAATTGAACATGTTGTCTCCCCCCCACCGCCCACAACTTACTCTGGAAAAGGGAAGGCGCCCATGGGGAAAATGGGTGTAGCACATGGGAAGGGAGTGAAGCGGAAAACTACGTCTCCTACACCCGGCCCTAGCAAGCATTTCCCACCACTTTCCCGATCCCCTAGCCCTATTGCCCTCACATCATCTTCATCTTCTGCCGTGCCCTCTCCTCAGTCAACATCATCGGAGGAATATGAATTCCCAGAGCCTGCACAGCGAGGGAAGGCAGACCGTGCAGGCCGGGCAGGCAGGGTAAGCAGGGCAGGCCGGGCTAGAACAAAGGGGATGCGTGGCAGCCGGAGGGCAAAGTGGGGTGATAAACAGGGAACAAAGGGAGGTCAGGTTTCACCACACACCAGGTCAGTAACCCACCCACCTGCCCACCGCCCAGCTCCCTCCCCCTCACCCCCCTCCCGCTCACCTCCTGCCTCACCCATTGCCTCCACCTCAACTCCTTCTCACCGGAAAAAGAGTGCAATGCGACCTGACACAGCCACTGAACCACGCACCGGGAAAGTGGATGCATTTGTGTGGTCTGACGGTGCTGATTTTCAGCCACACAGTCCGCTGTTTGACATGATAAACGCCGGAATACGGCTTGCCTTCCCATGCAACGAAGGAGATGACTTTGTGGACTACTTCCTGGCCTTCATGGATGACGAAATCGTGCAATTTGTCAGCGATGAGACCAATAGGTATGCAGCTCAGTGTGCAACAGAAGGGCTGGGACCTATTGGCTCACCAAAGCATGTGGCGTGGTTGCCTGTAGGGATCAGAGAGCTGTATGTGTTCTTTGCTCTCATGTTCTTGATGCCCCATATCAAGAAACATGAGTAGGAGGAGAACTGGCTGGTTGATGACATCACTTCAACCACAACATTCGGAAAGTACATGTCACGAGATCGGTTCCGACAGCTGCTAGGATACCTGCACTTCGCTGACAATGAAAACCCGTCCCAAACTGACCCTTTGTGGAAAGTGAGGGATTTCCTCAACAGGATTAGGGATCGATTTATGCGATTTTTCCGTCTTATGCAAAAAGTCGTCATAGATGAATCCCTGGTATTGTTCAGAGAACGTCTCAAATTCATGCAGTACATCCCCAGCAAACGCCACCGCTTTGGAATAAAGTTCTTTGTGCTGTGTGACTGTGAGACGGGGTATATCCTTGATTTCGTTATCTACTCTGCAAGCACAATGGACGTGGACAGGAACGACCCCCTTGGCTTCTCTGGCTCCGTAGTAAAATTGCTGATGGAGAGGTATTTTGGTGGGAATCATGTGCTGTACACGGACAATTACTACACGGCACCGAAACTCGCCAAATGCCTGGCTGAACACGGCATCGACACTGTTGGCACAGTATGGAGCCACAGGAAAGAGTGGCCAAGTTTCCCTGAAGCATCATCCTCATCCAAGGGAGATGTGCACCTGAAGAAGTCAAACAAGCTTCTGGCGATCAGGTGGCATGACAAGAAGGTCGTGAATATGCTCAGCACCATCCACAAGGGGGAATTGCAGAGAACTGGGAAGGTCAGCTACAGGACGGGAGAGCCAATCATGAAGCCAGATGCCGTCATTGACTATAATATAAACATGAGACTTGTTGATAAGTCGGACATGATGATTGGCGAGATAGAGTGTCTCAGGAGAAACACCCAATGGTACAGGAAGGTTTGCCTCCACATGCTCGATATGTGCATGCTCAACGCCTTCCTCCTCTACAAGACACAAGTCGGGGGCATAAGGCAACCATCCCTGAGACAGTTCTCCAAGACTGTCGTGCAGCAGCTGCTTGCAAGATTTGGTCAGGTGACGGCATTGGTCCCGAGGCAACACTCTGACACACAACCTGACCGTCTTGAGTGCCGCAGTTACATGAGCCGGCACCAGCTTATGAAATTGCCTCTCACTGCAGGCGGCAGGTTGTCACAGGGCCGCTGCAGAGTGTGTCATAACACCACACGGAGGCCTCGGGTGAGAAAAATGAGCACACACCAGTGCCAGGAATGCCAAGTCGCTCTCTGTGTGACTCCGTGCTTTGCCGAGTACCACTCTCTGAGTAAATACTGACAGTGACAGTGACATACAGTGATGCGACAGTGATGTGCTTTGCCAATAATTGTATAAGGGATAATGTAGTAATAAGGGATATTTTGCCTAGAAAACAATATAAATATTGACCAGTATAATAAGTGATATGGTAATAAGAAAATCTGCGGCACTGCTGTGATTCTGTGATGCGACAGTGACGTGCTTTACCAATAATTGTATAATATAGTAATAAGAGATATTTTACCTAGAAAATTATGTAAATATGGCCAGTATATAAGTGATATGGTAATAGGAAAATCTGCGGCACTGCTGTAATTCTGTGATGTGACAGTGACGTGCTTTACCAATAACTGTATAATATAGTAATAAGAGATATTTTACCTAGAAAATTATGTAAATATGGCCAGTATATAAGTGATATGGTAATAAGAAAATTTGCGGCACTGCTGTAATTCTGTGATGCGACAGTGACGCAATATAGTAATAAGTGCAGTGTAAATATAATGTATATTGCCCAGATTATATGTAAAATAGTAATAGAAGTTAGAAATAATGAAAACATCACCGCTAACCAAACGTCAGTGAGCGTGTGATGCCGCAGTGACGTGCGGGCAATTACAGTGCCTTTTACCTACCTCAGTGAACACAGAGTGGGTGTTTATCATATGTGCAGTGTTCATCTATGTTTATAGTACTATTATCAGAGAGTGGTTGGCATTTGGTACTGGTGTGTGGGGCGAAAAATAGTGATTTTACATCGCTCACTTCTAACGGCACTGCCCGTCCAGTGAAAGTCCACAAAGTCATGAAACCTACATCACTGCAAAGCTGAAGGTTAGTACTTTCTAATGGTACCTTATTTTTTGCTCTAGCTTTATTCTGTGCAGAGTTATTAAGGTTTAAAGGTTTGTTTACATTTGGCTGGAACCCCCGCAGGAGAGGCCAGTCGGGGCAAAACAATGCCCGCGGTTAAAGGGTTAAGCAGTACTACTGTATGTGCGTTACAGTGCATGCTCATAAGTATAATACCGGTACTGTGTCACGTGAATAAATTCCGACGTTTTTGGACAAAAGCACAGGATCGTCCCCTTCTTGTGCTGTATTGTATCATAGATGTAGTGAAAGAAAGAAACTTTCATATCAGTGTCAACGTGTATCTCCAGTATGGATTAGCTGAGGAGCATGTGACAGATCATCTTATGTTTGAAATGCCAAAATTTTGATGTTTGCCATTTTGTATAGTTTTTGCTTGGATGTCTAGGTTGCATAGTTATTACTGAAATGTAATTGTGGCATAAGGCTAAGTACATATTCTTTGCATTAATTTCATTATCATCCAAGCCGACTTTTCCACATTCACAAAAAGTGGGGAGATGTTGACACAAGAGCAAGGTGTTCAACTGTTCTGGTGAAACGAATCGGTGGAGAATGAAAGCCCAAACAAAATCTCTTTTGCATTGTAAGATGTAGGGCTGTTTTAATAACTGCATTCGTGTGCCATTACAAAGATAAATATTTCAGGAGGGATTTGTGACAGTAACCACTTTCTGTGACTTGAAAATTTACATTTAAAAGAAGTTTGTCTCCCCTTAGCAAATAATACAGCACAGTACATTATATATGGTGTCATGGGAAAATTATATAAAGTTCATAACAGGATTTGCTGTTGGATATAAATTATTACTGTTGATGTTTTGTCCAGCATTGATGGTTATATTTCGTTCATGGGTACAGTATTATGAACTGGTGGAAATGTACTTGTTTATTACTGAATAACTGTTACTTTTCTGCACCCTTTTGTGTAGTTAACTACATTGCTTGCAATGCATTATGTTTTATTGATATAAAGATGTGTATCTAATCTTATTTGTAATACCTCTTAAGCACTCCTGTAATTACTTGATATTTTCTTGATCCTGCATGTTATGTGCTTTAGTTATTTTTCTTTATATTGAACTGAAATAAATTATCAATCTTTACTAAGTTGCTACCAGTAGTAATTTCCTTATATTTAGTTAAAAGTTTTTTTTTCAATGATCCTAACTGCTTTCTGCTGTGCTTGTTCATTTTTCAACATACCAGAATGTTTGTTTCTAGTAAACTTGTTATGTGCAGTAAAAACATGTTTGTCTACAATCACATGAGGGGAAAATCAGACCTTAGTGTGTTGTAACACTTGTAATGCAGATTTCCAGTCATGGGTATTTCTCTATTGCAGAAACTTGAGGAGGAGTTTGAAAAGCAGTTGACAGAGCAGGAGCAGTTTTATGGAGCATACCTTTGCAGGGGCCTGGGTTCCAGCATCACCCCGTCCCAGTCAACCTCCAGTCTGGCTCGTTCTAATGCCTCATAAATCGCCCAGCCTGCCCCTCCTGTCCCTGCCTTACTCTTGGCCACTTGCCTTGATAATAACACTTGGCTGAGACACGATACTCGCCAGTTTCTCACAGTCTGAGAATAAAGTAACTGTATGTGTAGGGTAACATTTTTATCCATGAGGAGAGTAAATATTTTTGAAAAAATAGTAATATACAAAACAAAAAAATGCAAACCATCTTAATTATGTCAGTGACAGCACTGTACATGAAATGAGTAAATGGTGAGGAGGAAAGCTTGTATAGGGCATGGTACTGGGTAGGAATATCTTGGCTACCACAGCCTTCAGAAACATGCACAATATTTTCTTTGATATTTATGTGTACAGTGCTGTAGATGATTTTTGTATGTAAAACACTTCATGAATGGCAGAGCAAGCAATGTCTTGCAGTATATCATCATTCCACTACACCAGTAGCAAGTACAATGGCTTTTTCAGCCACAAAATCAGACAGATTAGCTTTTTATGTGACAGTGAGGCATTTTTTTCATGAGAATGTGTAATTACCAACCCGGATGGACTAAAGTGTATATCCTGTCACTTACTGAATCTCTTAAGACAAGTCTACATGGATGATTATGCTGTTATAACTGCCCTTTTATATGAAAAACAATTGCACATTGCTCAGGATGGCTGGTGAATGGCAAATCAAAAACACAGAAGTAGTACTTGTTTTTTAAAAAAGTTATCATTTTGTTTTACAAACTTTCCCAAATTTATCATAGATATGTCAGACAAGGACATTGTTACTTTTTTTCATAGTGACCAGATTAATTTTTTGTTCTAAGTTCATAAAATTTATTGCTGCTTAGACAAACTAGCATTATTTGCTTTTATGTGCAATATGCAGACATGACAAAGTAAATAAGATTCCCTTGTCCGAGCAGGCATTTATAAATACACTTGGTTATGCAGTCATACCTGCCATGTGTCTAGCAGGTATGTTTGCACCAAGCCTTGTTGGTTTTAATAACATACTGTAATTGTAAAATTAACAGTTAAGTAGACATTATTTGATAGTGATGGACAGCATTATTCAGCTGGGTGTAAGAAATTACACTAATTTACATACAGACTGCAACAGGAAGCATGATCAGCACGGATTTGTAGAGAAAGTTTTTGAAAACACTTGCAAAGTTTAGTAGACCAGAAAGTTAAATTTCAAATGCTGAAGTGGTGAATACAAAACCATTTCACTAATTGTGGAAGACAGTAAAAGTTCAACTAGCGCTCTTAGTAACTCCAGTTTGCTATTATTCCTATGGTTCCTGTGATGGTATTTGCTTTATGTTGAAGTAGTTTAGTTGGGTCAGCTTTAGTTTGTTTTCCTTCAAGGAACCAATACACCATAGACAAAGTATGATAATTTCTTAATTGTGATACATTTTGATGAGTATTTTAGTAAGGAACAAATTTAGGTCCATAATACTATACCATACACTAGTATCCAAAACTAAACTTCCCCAAACACTCTGCTACTATTAACTTTAGATCAGTACTAAGCTTTTCCTCCCAAGTAGAAATCTGTGAGTACTGAAATGTTAAAACATTAAGAAATGCTCAATGCTTTAATTGAATTTTTCCTGAAGAGGTGCTCATGATGTCAAATAGTACATTGAAATGTTCACTGAAGTTTAAATTGATTGCAAGCCACTTCTGAACTGGATTCTGTGAATGCATACTGATGGTGTTTATAGAGAAAAAAGTATTGGAAACATCTTTAAAAAAAGTGTGTGTGTGGGGGGGGGGGGACTTTGCTTTGCCTAGTGAATAATGAGGATATATCATGTATATCTTAAAGTTTTTCTCTTAATATGCAGCATTATAATAACTCATCCTGACTGATGAATTAGTGGGGAGAGTTGCATTTGCTATACTGACTCAATAATGAAGTTTGGTAATTGTAGTAACTACAGTGGATTTGCCTAATCCGCATATCTGTAAGCCACGGATTTGTAATCCGCGGTACTTTGCCAACCAGTCCCTTTTTTTTTTTTTTTTTTTTCCCCCCCCACAAAAAAACTCTAAAAACACGGTTTCTAGGTTTCAAAGTGGCTCATTTCTGAGGAGATTTATAATATCTGGTCACCCATGATGTATTACACCACTGCTAGCCAATCACAGACAGCCTAGACCCAGCAGCCAATCACATCCCGGCCCTGGTGGCAAGTGTGCACACTACAGTTCCCATGTTTTTTTTTACCTCCTGTCCTGCCAACTGCAAACTGTGTGTGTTCCCCTGTGAGTTCTGAGTGTTACCTGGCCTTTTTCTTGTCAAGGTTACCCCTCTCTGGGCTCTGTTATGGACGAACCCAACCCCCCAAGGCAATGTTCGATCCAGCTGGGGTCCAAAAAGAAAGCTCCTCTCAGTTATCAGTAGGGTTTGGACATTATTCATCGAGTGGAGAAAGGACAGAAGTTGCGCACGTGGCCAGGGAGTATGGCCTGATCGAGTCAACATTACGTGCACTGAATACAGTAATCCCTTAAATACCTGGACGCCCAGTAACCGGACTCCCCAATGTCCGGACATTTTGGGCCCGGGCCTTCGGGGGGGGGGGGGGAATCAATCCTGACTAGACGCTCATCGCAGTGGATGCCGCATGTGCTGTTTTTGTGAATAAACAGTGAATAAATTGCAATACCTTGTCACTAGACCACATGGGAATTTAGTGTTGTGCAGTGTTAAGAAATTAGAGTTCAGAGTGCAAAGGATTAAGTGCAGATTGAAGACTGGTGGTTGCAACTGGCATGGTGCAAGTAAGAGCAGAATGTGCAGTGTTGAACAATTATAATTCACAGTGCAAAGGATTAAGTGCAGCACAACACTTGATTACTGTATGTGCTTCAAGAGCATTTTCACCACTTCCAGAACCTCAGAGGAGGCGGGTTTATCTTCTTAATGGCTGTGGACGTGTTGTAAGTACCCTGTACGCAGCAAAATATTTTCCATACTCACTTCTAATTCCTCATTCTCTGGTTCTTTTTCATTTATTTCATGCTTTCTTTCACTTATTTGTGTGAATAGGGTCTTAACCCCTACACCGCGGGGTTGTTTTTGCGCTCCTTGCGTGTCCCATGAGGATATTCGCACTCCAACTGACTTTTTAAAAATATTTGCCAAAAATCAGTTATTAGTCCTAGAATATTATAATTACATGTGCATATGGCACATACCTTCAGCTTTCTCCTGGGATGTTTGTTGAGCCTTCGTCAAGTACCGTAGGACATGCGGAGACTTCTGAAGTTGGGTAACGAATTCTCCACTTCACACTTCCTGACACCCCGTAATATGATTACCACAGCCTGATATTATCACTAGAAACACTATTCTATGATTTTCAAGTAGTTTGGAATCAAAAAAAAAAAAAAAAAAAAAAAAAAAAAAAAAGTGAAAGCAATGAAAATTACGAGCACATACGAGCTTCCCACTTGCACTCGTTCCCTGCTGGTATTCTGTCATTTATTATTCATAAACACACTCACACTTTATATTCCTATTACTTTATTACACTTATATATATATATATATATATACAGTATTTATCCAGAAGTTTCCTTTAGTAATAGTACCGGTAGTTTATTTTCACTCCAGGCATTAACTTTCTCGTTCAGTAAACTAGCATAGAGAGCAAAGCTTTCACTGTCATTACTCCAAGTATTTGTACTCATATTCATATATTAGTAATTATTTACATTTCTATTGTATTTACACTATGTTATACACTGTCACTTCCAGTAAATAAGGGCTCCTTTCCCTTGGAGCCAGGATGAACTTGGGACACTGAAGCACTCGTAGTTTATCACCATTTCCTCCACTAGCTCATCACACAATGCACCAGAAAGATTGTAGTCACTGTCCATCAATATCATGGATAAATTAGCCAGTTCACACTCCACAGCAGAGTCATTTAGTCCTTTACCCCTTCCCACACGAGGTTTAGTAAGGGTAGAGGTCACAGGGCCCTCTAGAAGCGGTGGAAATGGAGGGGCACGAGTACTACGTGCTTTCATCTGAACTGACAACGCTGAACTAAATGATGAGGCGGATATGGGGCCGCCAAGGGTTGACAACATCAGCAAGGTGACAGCTGCTAATTTAAATGCTGTGAAATAATTGGCAGGAAATTAGGTAGTTCCAGGTGAATGTAAATATCACTTAGGCTTCTCCCTTCCATTTTTATATACTGTATATTTTTATTACGAGAATAGATTATACGGCATATTTCAAGAGGAAATTACCAGGGAAAATTAGCGAACAAGTGCACGTGGGGTGTTGCCAGATGATAATTAGCCAATTCCAGGTGTATGGCACTATCATTTACATTATTTTTTTTTGGTATATACTATTTTGTATAAGAATAGAGCATAGGGCTTATTTCAATGGATGAAATCAGTGGAAAATTTTGGGGAAGTTTTGCTTTGCGCAGCACAGCCAGGCAGGCGAGAGGAGAGGGTAATGGAGGGGAGGTAGGGAGGGGAGTCAAGAACGGGGATAAATGGCTAAATTGTCAACAATGGATGGGAGTACGGATGACATTAGCAGTGCTGGCTAGTGTTGGACACTGGCAGTACTGATAGAGGATACAGGCCACCACTTGAAAGCCCAGGAGAATTCAAAATAACACAGAATCGCAAAGTGACACCCCATGGTATGATCGATTGCTCCCGAGCGTCACGAAAGTGATGCCCCGCGGTTAAGGGGTTAAATAGGTGCCGTGCATGTCCGGTAGGGAGTTATGTAGGTGGTTTTCTGAGTCAGGCTGGGTTAGGGTCCATAAGTGCCTATCCAGGAGGCATTTTCCCAGTATCCGGACAAACCCACTTTCCAGACATGCCTTTGGCTCTGTTAATCAGATATTGGAGGGATTACTTAAGATTGATGGTGTGTGCTGTTGGCTAGTTAGATGTTGGTAGGGTTGCTGTAGGGGGGTTCCATGAGGATCCTGACTAAATATCCTTTTTTCCCATTGGTTCTTTGTAAACCATGGATTTCATAATCTGCGGGTAGGTACCTGTCTGAAATTGCCGTGGATAAGGCGAATCCACTGTACTGTATTTCAAAGTACGGACAATATACCAGCAATCTCTGTGATATTGAGCATGTGCTGATGGAATAATACATAAAACGTTTTGAAGCTTGAAAACTGGATGTTAGAAGTACCATATCAGTTCAGTAGAACAGTATGCTCACACAGATAGTAGGCATTTGACTTGGTGTCTTTGTAATGAGAACCACCTGTTTGGACATCTGGCCAAGATCAACATTTTAGATGCTGTAGTGATATCCCTACAGTTGTATTTATTTATATGGTTTTCTGCCTTTACTGAGAGTAGTTTTATGAGTTTATGAAACCTCTTTTTCTCATTTGCATAAAATTTAATTAGTATGTATAAGTAAATGTGATGATAGAGCATTTCACTGGTTACTCTTTTCTTTATGAGTAAAATTAATCTTGAGATACTTATTCCTAGATCTTCAATATAATAGTAAGGTAAGTTTTTCAGCTTGTTTGTTGAAGTGTTCAGTAGTGCTTTGAACTAAACCAAGTTAATAGATATTTTGTACTTAGATACAAAAACAAAAATACATTTGCCAGTCATTTACATTAAGAGACATAATGACTTTGGAGGTTATGTGGATATTTATAAACTATACACAATACTTTTCCAATGCTTTCCAAGTCAGAAAGGAATATTTTTTTGTAAAGTCTTAGTATTAGCAACTATTCCATCCTACTCGGGTCAAAACTTGCACTGTATGGATGTTCTCTTTTACTGCCCTTAATTTTAATATTGAGATTATTTTGAAATAATTGATTTCATGTGTCAAGGTATTGAGCTTCTTTTGAAAAGGGTAGAGCTTTGTAATTATTACAATGTATGACTGTTGATTCACAATAATTGTCTCTTTCAGGACAAACTGACTGTATAAAACAGTGTAATATTAAGTTAAAGTATATACTTGTTGACATATAATAATGTAAAGAAATAAACTGCTTTAATAATTGGAAAGTATTTCTTCTCTTACTTCTCTTACAGTGTGTGTATGCTGTATATAGGTATCTGAGTTTTATTTTATCTTCAGTAGAGTGGAAAATCTTGTGAGTGTTAAACTCAAGGGGTGCCCCCCATCCTTTCATTTGATATAGTTTTACCTTCAGGTAATTACATGGAGTGGTAAGTCAAGTGGTTTCTTATAACCCAGGAAATCATATACTATGATGTGCAGTAACCATATAACCAAATGAATGCCTGGTGGTTTTGTAAGTGAAGGCACTCCGTCTGCATGTGGACCACATGGGCTTACAGCCAACGGGTAGTTAGTTCTTAATGCACACATACCACCAGGAGGTGAGTGACTGTTCACTCTCATCTTAATGTTGTGATGTCTGATGGTTGATTACCTGAAGGAAGCTGGTCCAATACTTGTCTGTTGCCATAAGCTTGACTTGTTCTACCTGCTTTTCTATCTTAATGTTGTCCAATACTTCTCTGTTGCCATAAGCCTGACTTGTTCTACCTGCTTTTCCATTCTCTTTAAAAATGTGAGGTTTTTGGACACATTTACTTTCCCATTTCATCTTTATTTTTATTATGCTGTCTGTTGATCATTTGGAATGCCTCGTCATTATTGTACCATCTCTTTATGGCATTCAGCTGACTTCTCTCTCCTTCTTTCTTACTGGTGTTAACTGTTGACTCTACAGGTAAGACTGTTTAGTAGGTCGTCGTTGAACTCATTGGCCGATGTAGGTGCGTAGTTTTCATACCATCATTCCAGCTTGTTTCTTATGGTACCTTCCTGTCTGGCAGATATCGTGGTGTATTTTTAATGGTCTGATGATTCTTCTGAATTTTGTACTGCATGTGTATAATCCTAAATGGTCAGAGGTGAGGTACTGCTAATTTAGTCCTGGGTCATTGGTGGTGCAGGTGTGATCTAGCCAGTTTCCCTGTATGTAAGTTAGTTGTGGTTGGCTGAGCAGCTTGAATACAGGTGAGTGCTTGTTGGGTGTGAACATAGTGTCTCCATTAGGGTTGGCCTGTCTGGAGGTGTTGCTGCCAAACTTTGTGTGTACTGCATTCACATCGGTGATTATCGTGAGCGAGTCTCCTGTCTGTAGGTTTAGCAGATCTATATACAGCTTGTTATGACTGACAGAATGCATGAACAGCACCATACACACCACCTAACTCATAAATTTTAAGCTTCACACACATACACACACCAGTCTCCGACTACTGTATAATCACCGGGAAAGGTGGTGTAGGTTGGGATCATGTTCTTGCCATAGGTGATGAGACCTCTATGTCTAGTCTAGGTGTTATGCAGCATGTTCTGAGTCCCGACTTCTCGGGTACAGACACGGTGCAGTCCTGGGTCCTTTGTTCCCGACCAGGTCAGTACTACCAAGGAAGGAAAACAAAAACACCGCAGGTCAAAAGGCACACTTATATATCAAAAGACAAATACACACACCGTTCTATGAGCAAAACTGAGGTACATACAATGACTGAAAATAAAGTTTACAACAATCACTTCCTCCTACCTCAGCAAGTCTGACCTGTACACGGAAATACACCTCCCTGAGATAGGGTTATGTCCACACAGTGTCACGGACAGTATTACAAATATGTCAGGTACATCATATTCAACACACGCACAGACAGCATAGTACAGTAAACCCAGTATGGCAGGCGCGTGACAGGGACGACAACATATAATCAAGCCCTTAAGTCTAGGTATTCGTGACTGAGGGCCAATTCCACAAGGCCTCTAGTTGTGGTAAGCCCCATCACCATCCCCACCTAGTTAACGGGCCAACCCAACCATCCATTTCAATTCCACAAGAGCCATAGTGATGGAATAACCCTCCCCTAGCATGATATTGTCTGACACCAACAGCGCGCTCCAAAGTCGCATCGGTTGGTAGCCCTGGAGGTGAAATGTTTACCACTCTGAGTATTCCAAGCAGGACGAACGTAAACAAAGCACAGCTGGCGGCCTGACTTTGCTCACGTGAACATGGAGGATCACAACAAAGAGAAGTCTCCCCCATTAAGTTACGACCAGAAATTAACTCTGGTCAAATTAATGGTCAAATTAATGAAAGCTAAGCCAGTAATCCTGGATAAAAGTGGGGATTTGATTCCTCCGTTTCTGAAGACATTGCTACGTCATCGGGTGAACCTGAATCTACATGGCCTGGGAGGCTTTGTAGACCTCATCCTACTTCCTTCATTAACAAGTTTGCACAATAATTATTATTTGAACAGTTGATAATATATTCAAGAGCTTCTGTGCATAAAATTTGCCATTTAAAAGTATATAATTTTACGGGTGGTGGGTGACGTCACGGGAGCATTGTGGGAGATGAGGCGGAGCTGCTAGAGATATGAAGGTGAGCGATGACTGCATTTATTATTATTTATTTATGGTGTTTCTTCGCTTATTTTTACGGTAATTATCATGTTTGTATATTTATTAGTATCTGGGGCCTTTATGGAGAATTGGAGTTGGTTGATGTAGAGTATAATTATTAGCTATGAGGACGATATAGGGCGGTGTGCGCCTCAGGCATCCAAGATGTCCCTTTAAAACCAAGTTAGCAGAGGTGCTGTTTAAATTTCATGTTATTTCAAGCATCTATATTTATTTTTTGGATTTGAATATCGTCAGTACATAAGTACGCGTTGGAGATTAATATCAACGAAAATCAAGTAGATGTGTGATGTAATATTTTGGAAGGTGAAATAAGTTTACATTTGATTGAAAGGCCCCGGTGGTGGCCATTTAACTAGACAGGCGAGCGTCAAATTAAATAACCGAGTATTGCCTCCATCCATTAAGGAGATGGAAAAGACCTGTAGATTATTATATCCTTTTCATGTTAATTAATTGTGGTAGGATTTTTTTTTTTTTTTTTTTTTTTTTAATTAAAATGGCGTTGATACGTGAACGGCCACAGCTGCTCCCGAGCAGGGGAGTGGAAGCAGTTTTACATGGCCAAAAACGTCAGCCATCTTAGTGTATAGCAAGATGGGTAGGCTTTAGAAATTAACATGGCAAAGGAAGCTATTGGATTTGGGTAGTTTTTTGGTGATACCTGAGAATTTTAATGGTGTATACATATATAGAAAATAAGGCGGTTTTCATTTTAAGGTACGGTCCTATGGTGTATGGTCTGGGATGTGCTTCTGAACCGACTCTGCAGCTCACCATCCACTTCATGGGGCAGGGGGGATGGGGAGAGTCTAGAGCTGTTGGCAGGCCCAGGTGGATTCTTCATTCCGGCTCCGATGATTGTTTGGGCTCCGATGATTCTTCGTTTGGGCTCCGATGATTCCTTGTCTGGGCAGGTCCTACAGCCAGGCTCGTCGATTCCTCCGAAGGGAAGTTGCATACTCCAGTGTCGACTGCTATGGTAGGTAAATATAAAGATAATAATTTGAATTGTTGTTACAGGAAAACCCCCGTTATTTGTAGGGGTTAGGTTGTCCACTCAGGAATTTTTTTTAATCGAGGGCATCATATCTGCATAAAAACTCCCAGTGTATTAGTACCTTATTTTTTAATCAGGCGCATCATATCTGCATAAAAACTCCTTATGAGTAATTTTTAAAAATCGAGCGCATCATATCAGCTTATTAACTTCATGTGAGTATTTTGTTTAATCGAGCACTTCATATCAGCATAAAAAATCTTTCATATGAGTATTTGTTATTTAATTGAGCACTTCATGGCAGCATAAAAGCTCTAGTGTATGAGTATTTTTAATAGAGGGGATCATATCAACATAAAAGCTATCTGAGTATTTTTTTTAATCGAGCACTTCATATCAGCATAAAAACTTCTGTATATGAGTACAGGTATTTCTTTTAATCGAGCACTTTATATCAGCATAAAAACTGCGTATGAATACTGTATTTTTTTTTTTTTTTTTTTTTTTTTTTTTTTTCCCCTATTGAGTGCCTTGTATGAGCAGGAAGACTAGTACTAATGGGTACTTTTTCATATCAAGCACCACATTTGCACAGGAAAACTCTGAACATATGTATACTGTATTTCTTTGTACTGGGGACTTTGTGTAAGTGGAATAGCTTACGTATGGGTATTTTTTTCATACTGGGTATGTCATGTGAACAGGAAAATAATTATAAATCGGTATTTTTTCACATCGAACATCTTGCGTGCAAATTGCATGTGGATATCTGTTTGTATTGAGCACTTCGTATAAGTGGGAAAGCACCTATGTATGGACATTTTTTCATATTGAGCACCTCATATTAGCAGAAAGACTTTAACATATGGGTATTTTTTCATATTAAGACCTTGTATAAATAGAAAGACTTTTACGTATGGGTAGTTTTTCATACCAAGCACCTCGTATAAGCAGAACAACTCTTACGTATGGGTATTATTTCACATCGAGGTCTTGTATTGCAGGAAGACTCTTATGTATGGGTATTTTTTCATATCCAGTGCCTCATATCAACAAGAAAACCATTACATACAGGTATTTCTTTGTATTGAGCACTGCCTATAAGATGGAAAGCTTACATAATTTCATATCGACCACCTTGTATGAGCAGGAAGTCTTGTACGCGTGGGTTTTTTTTTTTTCATTGAGTGCTGATACAAGGCACTCAGTGGGAAAAAAAAAAACATGTAAGAGTCATCCTGCTTAAATGAAGTGGCCACTCCTTATGGGATTAGTGCGTCTGACGATAGATAGATAGATAGCCTCGTGTCAACAGGAAGGCTACAGACAGACCCCGAGATGCGATATGCCTAGATGCGATTCCCCCGCATAGTGATGGGGGTAGAAATACCATCCTACCCCACTGAACGATGGCCAAACCCTGGTATGACTATTTTTTTTTTTTTTATACAAATTTTTTTGTTTAGATTGATTTATAAACTGCTTTTAGACTTAGAATAATGTGTTTTAGTCACAGGTGGAGTGAACAGTGTCATTTTGGGGTACAGTTTACTAAGTTTGATTTTTTCCAGACATATTTAATGAATATCAGATTTTATTTTTGGGTTTAGGTGAGGTCTATCTGCCTATCTATCTATTACCAGACGCCTCAATCCCATTCGGGGTGGCCACAAACAAATCACCTCCACGCCACCCTGTCCCCCGCCATTTCACTGCCCTGCTCCCAACTCACACCCCCTGTTTTCAGGCTTAGTTAGCTTGTTTTAAAGCTATTTAGGGTTAAGGTTAGCTAGAAATTTGTTTTTGGACTCATTTGAGTGGGTTTAGGACTTGGTTGAGTGGAAACCCAAGGCACCAAAATGCATCCCTATACTGTACTTTACATGTTAAATCTACCCTGAGTTACAATATGCCACCTAGTGATGGGTTTTTACTTAAACAATTGCATCTTTAAACCGGGGTTTGCCTGTACTACATATGGATACTTTTTAAACAGGGCACATCTTATAAGTGGGCAGCTCTTATGTATGGGTGAAGCCAACAGGTCTGTAAGTGGGCAGCTCTTATGTATGGGTGAAGCCAACAGGTCTGTAAGTGGGCAGCTCTTATATATGGGTGAAGCCAACAGGTCTGTAAGTGGGCAGCTCTTATGTATGGGTATTTTTACCTGTAGTGAAGCTGACAGGTCTGTAAGTGGTGAATCTGGGGATCTTTTTCATATTTCTCCTTCTGGAATATCTGCTTTTGGAGAGCTCAGAGCAAAATTCTTATGAAATACAAAGTTGTTCAGGTTGAAATTTTGAATCGATTTTATCATGTTAGCTGTTCCGTTGGCTGAAACATCAGCTGACTGTTATGTGACTTTCTGTTTGGATTATAAAGAATAATTTTAGTGACTTATGAAATGCAGAGTTCCTTGGCTTGAAATTTTGAGTTGAATTGACATGTTAGCTGTTGCATCAGCTGATTATTTAGCAGTTTTCAGTTTTGTCCATAAGAAGGCCTTTTAATAAAACAGTTTCACATTCTACGAGTTTCAAAGAAACTTTTCAAATTGGCTGCAGTAGTTTCGCTACAGGTCTATGAAGATATTTTCTTCTTATTTCATATTGAGCACCTCGCATAGAGAGGAGGAGTTGCATATGGGTAGTTTTTCATATCCACTACCTCATCAGCAGGAAAACCTCTCTCTCTCTCTCTCTCTCTCTCTCTCTCTCTCTCTCTCTCTAAATCTAAATCTAAATCTAAATCTATCTACAGCATATCTAACAACAGTATAACCAGACCCCATAATCCCATAAGGGGTGGCCATTTGTCTTTTGAGTTAGTTGACAAGAATATACATTTTTCCATATGTATATTTTTGTGAATGGAGGGCCTTGTATAAGCAGGCAAACCAGCCTATAGATATTTTTCCACAAAGCAGATTATACAACCTGGATAATATATCTATCTGTCTATTGCCATACTCCATAATCCCATACGGGATGGCCACAAACAAATCGTCTCCACGTCACCCTGTCCCCCGCCATTTCCCTGCCCTGCTCCAAATTCACACACCCCTCTCTCATATACCTCTCCACTCCATCCCTTCATCTCATCTTTGGCCTTCCTCTCCCTAATGTATGAAAATATCTTAGCAGAGAGAAGTCCACATATCGCTTTTTTCGGAGTTTCTTATTTTTCGGAATGGCTTGGACTCCAGATACTCTGTTCTAGTGAGGTTTCATTGTATGTAGAATTGTTTTAAAAAAAGGAAATATTGGGTAGGGAAATGTGGTGGTGGTGGTGGTGGTGGTGGTGATGATGGTAGGGGGTGGTGGTGGTGATGATGGTAGGGGGTGGTGGTGGTGATGATGGTAGGGGGTGGTGGTGGTGATGATGGTAGATGGTGGTGGTGGTGATGATGGTAGGGGGTGGTGGTGGTGATGATGGTAGGGGGTGGTGGTGGTGGTGATGGTAGGGGTGGTGGTGGTGGTGATGATGGTAGGGGGTGATGGTGGTGGTGGTGATGATAGATGGTGGTTGTGATGATGGTAGGTGGTGGTGGTGGTGTGGTGATTATAGATGGTGGTTGTGATGATGGTAGTGGTGGTTTCTGGTAGTAATTATGGTGGTGATTATCCTGTGTGAAATCAGTCATTATCATTGGTGTAACTCTCATCATCATCATCATCATCATCATCATCCTATAGATAATGTGTATGTGTGTGTGTGTGTGTGTGTTCTTACCTAATTGTTCCTACCTAATTGTATCTTTACAGGAATGAGTCAAGCACGTACTGTCCCGTGTTTTAAACCATATTTACCGTACATATCCTTAAATTTGTGAATGGTTTTGGCACAGTATTTCATTCGGTAGTGCATTCTGCTGATCTATTGCTGTATTTGGGAAAGAATTTCCTTACGTCTTTATCACCTCTCTATGCAGTTTTTTTGCAGTGTCCTCTTGCTGATGCATCCCCATAGGTTAAGTAATCATTTATGTCTATTTTCTCCTATCCTGATATGCATTTATATAGCATAATCATGTCACCTCATTTCCTTCTCTCATGTAGTGTTGGTAGATTCAATTTTTTTAGTCTTTCTTCGTAGCTTAGATCCCTTAAGCTTGGTACCCATCTTGTAGCGGCCCTTTGAACTTTTTCAATCTTGTCTGTGTTTTTTGAGATGAGGACTCCAGACTACTAATGCATATTCCAGGGTTGGTCTGATGAATGATGTTATTATCTTTCTTAGCATGTCTTGAATTATGTATGTGAATGCTATTCTCATATTTGCAAGCAGTGTATACATGTTCCTTACCATCTCACTGATGTGGTCAGCCAGAGATAGTCTGTTATTGATAATCACACCTAGGTCCTTCTCTCTTTCTGATGTGTGTAGGGTTTTATTTCCTAACTTATAATCCTAATCAGGTCTTTTTCCACTTTTACCAAACTTGATTACATGACACTTGTCCACATTGAATTCCATTTGCCATGTATTACTCCATTTATGAAGTTTATTTAATTCTTCTTATAGCTTTCTACAAGAGTCTGTGTTAGTAATTCTCCTTTGTATTTTTGCATCATCTGCAAACATATTTAGATAGCTTTCATTTCCAGTGTTACTCTCTGTATCATTTATATACACTAAAAACATGATTGGTGCCAGCACTGAGCCCTGTGGAACTCCACTAGTCACTTCTCTTCCATGATGAGTAATTTCCCCTTAGTACTGTTCTCATTTCTCTTTTTATGAGAAAATCTTGTATCCAACAATACAGTTTGCCTCGAGTTCCTCCTTGATGGTACAGTGTCCATAAAAGTCTTTGGTGTGGTACTGTGTCAAATGCTTTCATGAAATCTAAATAGATACTGTCCACTCATCCTTCTCTTTCCTGTAATGTGTCTGTTACTCTGTCATAGTAGCTCAACAGATTAGTAACACATGATTTTTCTTTTCTGAAACCAAACTGTCTTTCTGTTATCATATTGTGTTCTTCTAGATGATTTACCCAAGCTTTTCTTATAAGGTTTTTTAATACCTTGCTTACAACACTGGTTAGTGATACTGGTCAGTGGTTGAGTGGCTTTTGTCTATTCCCATTCTTGAATAAGGGAACAATGTTTGCTTTCTTCCAAATATCAGGTAGTTTACCTTGTCTCAAGGATTTCTTGAAAATTAAAGATAATGGTTTACTTAACTCCTTTGCATATTCATGTATCGCCCAACGTGAAATTTCATCAGGACCATTTGCTTTTCATTTGTCTAATTTACTTAACTCCTCCTGTATTACTTTTTCTGATATTTGTATATCTGGTAGTGTGTGTGAGCATGCATGTTCCACAGCCGCTCTCAAAATTTTTTTCTTCTGTAAAAACTGATTGGAAATTCTTTAGTGCTTTACAAATATCCTTCTCTTGTGTATACGTGATTCCCTTGTCCGTAATGGATTGTATTTTATTTTTTACTTTGTGTGTGTGTGTGTGTGTGTGTGTGTGTGTGTGTGTGTGTGTGTGTCTAATGAGAGGGGAGGGGGAGGAAAGGGGGGGGATGGAGGGGAGAGAGGAAGTAAGGAGGGATGGAAGGGAGAGAGGAGGTAAGGGGGGATGGAGGAAAAGTGTTTTTCAAGGAGGAGGAAGAGGGAAGGAAGATTTATGACAAGAGATGGAGACAGGAGGAGGAGAGAAGAAGGAAAGAAAAAAAGAAAAAGAAAGGAGAGGTGGAGGAAAGATGGGGGGGGGGAACTAGTGGGGGTGGAGGGAAGGGAGGATGTAAGGAGGGAGAGGGACAGGAGGAAGAGTGCTTTTCAGGGAGGAGGAAGAGGTGGAAGGAAGAAGGAAGACAAAGGAGAAAGGAGAGAAAGAGAGAGAGAGAGAGTTGGAGGAAAGAGGGGGGGGAGAACTAGTGGGGGTGGAGGGAAGGGAGGATGTCAGGAGGGAGGAGAATTGGAGGAAGAGTGCTTTTCAGGGAGGAGGAAGAGGTGGAAGGAAAAAGGAGAAGGAAGGAGAGAGAGAGAGAGGTGGAGGAAAGAGGGGCTGTGAAGGGAGGGAGGAGGTGGTGGAGGAAACTAGTGGGGGGGAGGGAGGGAGGGAAGGAATGTGGGGGTGGATGGAATGTGCCGGCTTTTGGTCAGTCAGGCTCCAGCAATTACAGGGGAAGGGTCTGCATTTTTTGTAAGATATTTTTCCTTTCTCTTTCCAGTAATTGTTTTTTCTCCAGTAATTACCTTTCTCTCTCCACTAATTGCTTCTGTGGTGGTGATATTGATTTTAATTTGTATTGTAAACAGGCCTGAGTGTTTCTAAAACATACTCATGATTGAAAGGGTAAGAAAGTAACATAACAGAGCTGGGTGTGAACTCTGGGGTGGGGTGTATGTATGTGGAGCTTGGGGTGTGTATGTGTAGTTTTCTGGGTGTATGTGTGTAGATTTTGGGGGTGTGTGCAGATTGGGGTGTATGTGGAGATTTTGTGTGTGTGTGTAGATTTGGGGGTTACTATGTGGAGTTTGGGGTACCTGTGTGTGGAATTGTGGTTTTGTTTGTGTATGGATATTTTGATATTCTTTGTGATTTTCTTGTGATGGCTTATAAGGAATATTCTTTTTCAGGAGTGTGAGTTGGGGAGAAGGCAGCCTGATAATGAAGAAGAAGAGAAAAAAAGATCTGGAGGGTTCAGTAATTGGCCATGTAGCTGTAGAGAGACTGCAACCACAACCACAACTACCCCCTACCACAACTACCACAACCACAACCATCTTTGGGGGACATTTAATTGGATACTTACTAGGTGAATATGCCAGAACCTTCTCAATTTTATTATTATTATTTTATGCATACTACGTGGAGGGGTTAGGTATATAACTTTCCCAGCTAATCTATAAAAATAATTTGAGTCTTTAGTAACAGATTCCCAGCCTTCACAGTTTATGGCCAAGTGTAGCCTGATTGGGAGGGTAATTTTGACTAGTAACCAAGGAGACTCATGACCAAGGCTGTTCGTAAAGATCCCTAACCCCTTTTTGGTTACTTTATGGCCAAGTGTAGAGATTGGAAAGGTAATTTTGACTAGTAACCAAGGAGACTCATGACCAAGGCTGTTCGTAAAGATCCCTAACCCCTTTTCGGTTACTTTATGGCCAAGTGTAGAGATTGGAAAGGCAATTTTGACTAGTAACCAAGGAAACTCATGACCAAGGCTGTTCGTAAAGATCCCTAACCCCTTTTCAGTTACTTTATGGCCAAGTGTAGTCATATTGGAAGGGTAATTTTGACTAGTAACCAAGGAGCTTCATGACCAAGGCTGTTCTTAAAGATCCCTAACCCCTTTTCAGTTACTTTTTGGCCAGGTGTAGTCAGATTAAATCATTCCATAACTAAGGTTCATAAAATTCCATGCAAAGACTAGGTAAAGATTCCTAACTCCCTTTTAGTTACTTGATGGCTGTGTAGTCAGATTGAGATGGTAATTTGGGCTAGTAACCAAGGAGACTCATTCTTTAACTAACGCTAAAATTCCATGCTAGAATAATGTAAAGATCCTAATGCCTTTTTTCAGTTAATTTATGGCCAAGTGTAGAGATTGGTAAAGTAATTTTGACTATTAACCAAGGAGACTCATGACCAATGTTCTTTATATACTGTATTTCTGACCCTTTTATTCAGTTACTTCTTGGCCAAGTGTTGTCAGATTGGAAAGGTAATTTTGACTAGTAACCAAGGAGACTCATTCCCTAAGACTCAGATTTCATGCGACAACTTTCCAAAGATCCCTAAGTCCTAACTCCTTTTCAGTTAATGCCAGGTGTAGTCCGATTGATGCTTTTGATGCATATTTTGACTAGTAACCAAGGAGACTCATTCCCTAACCAAGGCTCAGATTCCATGCAGCAACTATTCAGAGATCTCTAACTCCTTTTCAGTCAGTGGTTGGCCAGATGTAGCTAGATTGGAAAGATAATTTTGACTATTAACCAAGGAGACTCATGACCAAGGCCCTGTGTAATGATCCCTAGCCTGATTTCAGTTACTTTATGGACAAGTGTAGTCAGATTAGGAGGGTAATTTTGACTGGTAACCAAGGAGACACAACCAAGGCCCTATGTATTGATCCTTAGCCTAATTTCAGTTACTTTTTGGCCAAGTGTAGGCAGATAGGAATGGTAATTTTGACTAGTAACCAGGGAGACTCATTCCCTAACTAAGGCTAGTATTCCATACAGGAACTATGTAAAGATCCCTCACCCCTTTTCAGTAAGCTGATGGCAAGTAGTAGTCAGATTGATGGTAATTTTGACTAGTAACCAAGGAGACTCATTCCTTACTCATGACCAAGGAGGCTTTTCATAATTTTCAGTTTATGGCAAAGCTGTCGGATTTGGGGGGTAATTCTGGTTAGTAACCAAGGAAACTCATTCTTTACTCATGACCAAGGCTTTGTAAAGATCCCTAGCCCCTTTTCAGTTAATTGATGGCCAGGTGTAGTGAGATTGGGAGGGCAGTTTTGACTAATAACCAAGGAGACTGTCACAAATAGCTTTGCCCAGGTGTTCATTCCTTTGTATATTATTTCACATAGTGCATTGGCAGAAAAAAAGCAATGGTATGGCTGTACATTCATCCCATAGCACTTCTTTGTGACTAGCATCATGTTCTAGTGTTTATCTGATTACAAATCAGCATTCAGGATGGAGAGATGGCAATTTTAGGCCAAGGTAGAGTAAAAGCAAGCTAGTAACCAAGGAGACTCATAGCACTTGTTCATAACTAGCATCAAATTTTAGTTGTAAATTGGAATAGTAACCAAGGAGACTCATCCCTGACTCAAAACCACAGCTCGTCAGGTGCAACCACATATTCGTATTTTTTGTGGGAGTGACCAGTCAGATTTTAGTAGTTGTAAATTGGAATAGTAACCAAGGAGATTCATTCCTAACTCATAACTACAGCTCATCAGATGCAACCACATCTTCGTATTTTGTGTGGGAGTGACCAGTCAGATTTTAGTAGTTGTAAATTGGAATAGTAACCAAGGAGACTCATTCCTAACTCATAACTACTGCTCGTCAAATGCAAACACATCTTGGTATTCTTTTGCAGGAGTGACTGATTCAGAAGTGGCTATAGGTATAATAACAACTTTCACTTTGAATACCTGGCTGTAACAAAATTTTATTAGAATATGATGCTATGTCCTTCTTTTTTGGTTTAAAATATCATTGCATCATGAATTTTGAATTGTAACTGTAGATGAGTAGAATGTTGGTAGTCATGGAGAAGTGCTGTGGAAAGGGTACTCTATAGCATTACCTTGTTCTGCCACTGAACTGTGTGAGATGGACTGCGTAAGGCAAAATATAGGCCAAGTAGAAGGTATAAGTAGTGCTATATACTGTATAACTGTCTACTCTAAATGTGAATAATTTGTATTATGTTCTACAATCATTGCAGTGGTGTTCCTGTGGCGGCCTTGGGTTTCTGTGGGTGTAAGTGAAGTACAAGAAAGCAGGGTTCCAGAGAGATGGCAGTGTGATGGCGGTTCAAGAGGAGTGAAGGGAGACTGCCTGGAGAACTCAGAGTAGCAGAGGGGCCACGACTGCTTGGAGAGGTTGAAATCTGTTGTGATGGGTATAGTACTGTCTCCTGTCTCTCCCATCTGTTTTTCCTGTCTTGTCTTTGTCCCTCTTGTCTGTCTCTCTTGTCTTTTTCTATCATGTCACTCTCTCATGTTTGTCTCTCATGTCTGTCCCTCTTGTCTGTCTGTCTTATCTGTCTCTTTTCTGTCTTTTTCTTTTCTGTCACTCCTGTTTGTCTGTTAGTGTATGCAGGTAACCTGTTTGTCTGTTAGTGTAGGCAGGTAACTATGGAGGGTTGAATTGAGCAAGGACACTCATTCTTACATTATAGCCAAGGATGAGATGGAGGGATGGAGTGGAGAGATGGGAGGATGGAGAGTAGATACAAGTAGATATGGGAGAGAGAATGTGTGTAAGAGGGAGGAGTGTGGGTAGATATGGTGGAGGGAGGGTGTGAGTTTGAGGGATGGAGGTGAGAGGAGAGGTGTGAGTTGGAGGGATGGCAGAGAAATGGCAGAGGACAGGACAGTGTGGAGGATATTTGTGGCCACACCTTACAGGATTAAGAGGTCTGGCAATAGATAGATTAGATAGCTATATAACTGAATTTCCATCAAGCACACTGTATTGATGTGGGAGTGGTAATGTCCAGTGAAAATATATAGTAACCAAGGAGACTCATTCCTACCTCCATAATTATGAAATTAATGAAACTGTAATTAATTAAGTACTAAATTTGTGAGAATGGGCCAGTTCCATCAGGTGAAGGACAGACTACAGTATAGCTAAGTGGCAAGATTATTTTTTCCTTGGTTAAGAAATCTAAGTGAGATGGAAGCACCAATTTTAGCTGATAAATTGGTATAGCTTTTTGTCCTTTTGTGGAGGGATATAGCTTAATGCCAGATTGACATTACCTTGCCTGTACACCTTTCCCATAGCCCAGAGGTCAGCAACCCTTAAAGCTACAAGAGCCATTAGTTTTAAAGTTTCATAAAAATGTAGTACTCTTGGAGCTGCAATACAAAAAATCTGAAACTGAAATCTGCAGTATTCTAAACAAAACATTACGGTGATACTGTTTGATCTACTTGTAGTATAGATCTTTTGTTTCATAAAAATGTAGTTCTCTTGGAGCCGCAATACAGAAAATTCTCATAAACCGAAATCTGCAGTATTCTAAATCTAAACAAAACATTACGGTGATATTGTTTGATCTGCTTATAGTATAGATCTAATCAAAGCTGAATGGAAAATCTAATGTTGCCTTGCATGTGTAATATGATGCCTTTGTTCTGAAATAAATGGTTATTTATGAAGATCCTGGAGCCACAAAAGTGTCTGAAGAGCCGCGTTCGGCTTCTGAGCCGCAGGTTGCCGACCTCTGCCATAGCCCTTCTTTAGCATAATTAACAAATCATTTAGATACAGGTGTTAGAGCAGTTAACAGACTATACAGTGGACTATGCAAGAAAGATTAGGGAACAGTTGGTATGTTATGACCTAAGTTTTATCCAGTGTGGATGAAGGCATTGGTAAAGTATATATCTACAGAGGTGCAGTCATAAAAATTTACTGTCCATTGCATTGGGCATGTGGAGAGAATGAAGGATGACAACTGGATGCAGCGGGGGAGAGGTGTGAGTGTTGAGGGTAGAGTTAAGGGGTAGATTGAGATGGTTTTGGGAGGAAGGATGGGGCTGGAGTGTATTGGTGTGATGAGAAGGGGGTAGACTGAGATAGTTTGGGAGGAAGGATGGGACTGGAGTGTAGTGGTGTTGTGATTAGGAGGGGTAGAGTGAGATGGTTTGGGCATGTGGAGAGGATGGGGGATGACATTTGGGTGCGGAGGGTGAGAGGTGTGAACGTGGAGGATGCCGACTGAAAGACCTGGTATGAAGTCGGTGTCCTCAGGGATAAAGGGCTGGACAGAGAAGCTGCTAGAGATCAAGCAGCATGGAGAACTGTCATTAGGTGATCAAGGCTGATATATGGAAGCATCTTGGAGTTTTTATAAATGAATGAATGAAGGAAATAAGTCCCCTTTTCCCTCTCCATTAGGCGGGTAAAGATGTTGAGGTATAAATGTAAGTGCTTCCTCTATTATTTCTTTCCCTGTCCTTCCTTTCTGTACCCTTCCTTACTCCAGCATTAGGTGGAAAAGATCAGGATGAAGGAAAATGAAGATTGTTCCTAGCTAGTTTGCTGTTTGCATTTGCCTAACTTGAATAGGGAAGTAGCATTATACTGTATAGGAATAAATGCATTGGTTACTAGGCATATTTGGGTGTTAACATATTTCACTGAGAAACTTGCTTACTAGAGCCCTTGACTCAGTTGTGGGTTCGTGCTTATCTGGATATGAATCTAGGAGACTTCATGCTAAAATTCCCCTTCTGCAGTCCATCATCCTTCTTTTGAGAGAGAGGTCCATATGTGTATGGCAAGAATATTAACTGATAGACTCCTTGAAATGGCTGGTTTGATACAGCCTTCAGTATGTCCTTCAGCCTAAGATTTAACTAGTGTTGATGGTTGAGGTAGCACTGGCATTGTAGTTCAAGGGTGGAGTTGTAAAGCATGTTTGTACTTTAGGGCAGTATGACGAGGGCAGCTTGATGGCAGAGGAGGCCACCCCTGCTGTGGTGGGTGTCTGGTGGTAGACATCCACCACCACCACCACCAGTGATGAAGGGGAGCAACTTGGCTGGATACTACAAGATGAGTACATTTAAAAATGTTATACATACTCACTTAGGTGCCAGTCTGTTGAAATAACCATTGATGGGCCAGTGGAGTGTTTCATACATAACGTATAGTTTTCTATAAATCTTGCTGTGGTGCTGCTTTTGTTAATTGCCAGTTGGTTGCAGAACTGGCCTCAGTAGGTGTTAGTCAAAATGCACTGCAACTTGTGCTTAAATAGCTGAGGAAGCTAAAGTTGCAAGAATCATGCAGAACATTAAAAACTCAATTTTGCTAAGTGGAATTATTTGCAGTAAGTGTGCTGCAGTTAAATTGGCAGTGCTAACAACCATATCCCAGGAAATGATCACTGCCACCCCTTGTGCCTTAGGTTTCATTCTTAACTTTTCCACCATATAGTTTTAAGTCTTTGGAGACTTGCAACGGAAGACAGATAGCCATTATTACCCCATCAGTAAATAAAATATCCCCAGAGCTGGATAAAACCATTGGCTGTGGCAGGAGTGAATTAACACACAACAGGAAGTTCCCTGACATCTCTTCTGTAATGATTTATTTTAGGGGTTAAACTTATGTCAGTTGGAGACCTCTGCATTCAAAAGGAAGCTCCCTAACACCTCTTCCTTAGCTATTTATCTAGGGAAATCAGTGGTGTGATAGTAAAGCCTTGTCTTATATGCAGATTTCTAAGTTCCATTGGTACTTGTTCTTCTCTCAAATGCCTTGATTTTATTTTTAATGGAGAGTAACAGTTGGGTGCGGAAGGTGATAAGTGGCAAGGTTGAGGGTAGGGGCGAGAGGCAGACTGAAAAAGCCCTGGGAAGAGGCCATAGGGTGTGACCTCAGGGCTAGGACTGAATAGGGAGGCTGCCAGAGATTGAGCAGTGTGGAGAGCTGCTATTAAGTTATGAAAACCGACACATTCAAGCGTGTTGGAGCCTTTATAAACGATATGATAGCAGTATTTCCAGAGTCTATATAAATGATACGAGAGCAATATTTCCAGAGTCTATATAAACGATACGAGAGCAATATTTCCAGTCTATATAAACGATACGATAGCTGTATTTCCAGAGTCTATATAAACGATACGATAGCTGTATTTCCAGTCTATATAAATGATACGAGAGCAATATTTCTAGAGTGAATATAAACGATATGATAGCAATATTTCCAGAGTCTGCTGTATATAAACTACACGATAACAATATTTTAGTCTATGTAAACAATACGATAGCAATATTTTCAGAGTCTATATTATGATACGATAGCAATATTTCCAGAGTCTGTATAAATGATAAGATAGCAATATTTCCAGAGTCTATATAAATGATACGATAGCTGTATTTCCAGAGTCTGTATAAACGATACGATAGCTGTATTTCCAGAGTGTATATAAACGATACGATAGCTGTTTTTCCAGAGTCTGTATAAACGATACGATAGCTGTATTTCCAGAGTCTGTATAAACGATACGATAGCAATATTTCCAGAGTCTATATAAATGATACGATAGCTGTATTTCCAGAGTCTGTATAAATGATATGATAGCAATATTTCCAGAATCTATATAAACAATACGATAGCAATATTTCCAGAGTTTATTAATCCTGTATTTTTTTAACTGAAGATGTAGCCTTATTAACCCCATCAGAGCTGTAAGTCCTCCCTGAGTTTTAAAATGCCTGGTGGTGGCAAGAATAAAATAATAAATCAATAAGGAAGAGGTGTTAGGGGAGGTGCTTCAAGAGTACCAGCCCCTGAGTTGTAAAATTTGCCAAGTAGTAGCAAGAATAAAACCAAAAATATATCACTAAGGAAGAGATGTTGGGGGAGTCTGGGAATTGGAAGTACTGTGTAAGTTTGAATTTTTTTTTTTTTTTTTTTTTTTTTTTTTTTTTTTAATATAACAAAATGCCTGCGTCTTTCTCCTCCTGCCTGCGTCTTTCTCCTCCTGCCTGCGTCTTTCTCCTCCTGCCTGCGTCTTTCTCCTCCTGCCTGCATCTTTCTCCTCCTGTCTGTGACTTTTCCTTTTACCAGTGACTGTATCTCCTTTCTCTCCCCTTCCTGTCCTCTCTCTACTGTTCCACCTTTTCTTGATATTTCCATAATTCTATTGGCCCTACACTTCCCCCCTACTATCAGGCTAGACATTTGGTATTATGCCATGGATAGTTTAAGGCCCTGCCATTAACACTGCCCCATCCTTCCTTCCTATCCTTCCTCCCTATCCTTCCTCCCTATCTTCCTCCCTATCCTTCCTCCCTATCTTCCTCCCTATCCTTCCTCCCTATCCTTCCTCCCTATCTTCCTCCCTATCCTTCCTCCCTATCCTTCCTCCCTATCCTTCCTTCCTTCCTATCTTGCCTTCCTCCCTATCCTGCCTTCCTCCTTGTGCATTAACACCAAACTGTTTCATTACCAAGCATCTTCATGGCCAAAGCTGCTCCCATGCCAGTCTTGGTGCCATGTAGCCAGTGTGACTTGGTGCAAGTTCGTTGGTGCTGGTTCCTTGGTGCAGGTTCATTGGTGCTGGTTCCTTGGTGCAGGTTCATTGGTGCTTCCTACTGCGACACTCTTAAATGCAGTGGCCAGGCATCTTGCACTGGTGCTGGTTTGTTGGTGCAGGTTCATTGGTGCTGGTTCCTTGGTGCAGGTTCCTTGGTGCTGGTTCCTTGGTGCAGGTTCATTGGTGCTGGTTCCTTGGTGCAGGTTCATTGGTGCTTCCTACTGCGACACTCTTAAATGCAGTGACCAGGCATTCTTGGTGCTGGTTCCTTGGTGCAGGTTCATTGGTGCTGGTTCCTTGGTGCAGGTTCATTGGTGCTGGTTCCTTGGTGCAGGTTCCTTGGTGCTGGTTCCTTGGTGCAGGTTCATTGGTGCTTCCTACTGCGACACTCTTAAATGCAGTGGCCAGGCATCTTGCACTGAATGGTTCTTGACTTTGTTCATTTCTTGTTTGGGAAGATTTTTTTTGAACTTTAGTAGCTTCCTCATGTAATGCAGACTTTGAAATAGTCTCCAGAATTACTTCAGTAGATATAGATACATAGATATAGATGGATAAAGCACTCGGGGAGTATGGTGAATTATCTTTAGGTGTATTAGCAGTGGTTACAGTTTCTGCCGTCTCTCTAAATCTGGTCATCGTCAAAGTCGTTCAGTGAGTTAAGATGGTGGTGTCTGATGCTTTGAATGTGTCAGTTGGTTGTGCTGCTGTGTTTACTGTAGATGCCTGGTGGTGTAGTGGGTTAAGGTGGTCCAGCCAGAAGGGCTGTGGAATATTAATAGGTCTGTTCACCTGTGGCAAAGCTAACAGGTCTACAAGTGTTACTATTTTTTTCTCTCCAAGGAAAGTGTAAATATCTGCTCTTGGAGAGCTTTGAGTGCTTTTATGAAATACAAAGCTGCTCAGCCTGAACTTTTGTTGATTTATCATGTCAGCCATTGCCTAAGCTGACTGTTGGGTGCATTTCTTTGACTTTAAGGAGGCATTGTAGTGGCTTATGAAATACGAAGTTGCTCAGCTTGAAATTTTGAGTTGATTTGATAGGTCAGCTGTTGCATCAGCTGATTATTAAACAGTTGTCAGTTTTGGCCATAAGGAGGCATTTTAATACAAGTTTCACATTCTGAGTTTGAAAGAAACTTAAATATTGACTGCAGTTTGTTCAGATAGGCTCTTGTTGTTTAGGTACAGAATTTAAACTTGTGATCTTGTGTTTAGGTAATCCACTTGGCTGGTGTTTGGAGGTTAGGTGTGTGTGTGTGTGTGTGTGTGTGTGTGTGTGTGTTAGATTAGGTCAGTGGGTGTAGGTGTAGAGTAGGTCAGTGGGTGTGGGTGTAGGTTAGGTCAGTGGGTGTGGATGTAGGTTAGGTCAGTGGGTGTTGGTGTAGATTAGGTCGGTGGGTGTTGGTGTAGTTTAGGTCGGTGGGTCTGGGTGTACATTAGGTCAGTGGGTGTGGGTGTACATTAGGTCAGTGGGTGTGGGTGTACATTAGGTCAGTGGGTGTGGGTGTACATTAGGTTAGTAGTACTCGCGTAAATTTGCGCCTGTGGTGTGGCCTGCACCTGTGTACAGTGTTGCCACATTTTCTATATCGTTATCTCTCTCTCTCTCTCTCTCTCTCTCTCTCTCTCTCTCTCCTGGTGGGAGATGTGAGCCACCCTGAGTACTTTTGATTCTTTTATAAGTTATTTATAATTGTGCTTTCATTTGTTAATTTGGTTTTGTTATATTTAGTGATATTTATCATTTTTTGTATGCGGGGACAGATGACCCGTTATTGCAGTACCATGATTGATTTTCATTCATTCGTTCTCTTTCCCCTTCCTCCATCTCTCTCTCAGCCTGACAATGCCTCCACCACCACCACCCCCCGTCATGCCGACAATTCATTTAACCTTGCCCCTCTCCTGCCTGCCTCTCTCTCTCTTTCTCTCTCTCTCTCTCTCTCTCTCTCTCTCTCTTTCTCTCTCTCTTTCATTGCAAGAGACATTTTGGATATTTTCTTTTACATCATATTGTATATATTGTAAATTTGACATCATTTCCACACCACCCTTGAGGTCAGGGCCACCGACTGGGTGTGGAAGTGTTGCCGCTCGCAAGTGAATAATTTTTTTTTTTTTTTTACTTCGGTATTGGCATATGCCTACTATTTTGTCGTACATATTCGCTTATGATTGTAAATGTGATTATTCCTTGCCCTTAAAATTACGGTAAAAGCCAGTAAATGTGAGCATTTTTCCCTAGCAACACCTGTACAAGCTATGCTTGGGTCTATGGAGGGGTACGTACTTTACCTTAGGCCAGACTGGGTGTGTCAGTGTTGCCACTCACAAGAATTATATGAATTATTTCTTTTTCTGTGGATATTGGCCTTTTTTTTTTTTTTTTCAGGCTCATAATCTTATATCCATAACTGTGATATTATTACCCACCCTAAAACTATGCTAAAAACCATTAAAAGTGACTACAATTTCCATTAGCAACACTGTACAATATGTATGCCATGTTTCTGTGTTACTGTATAAATATTTTATGCATAATAAGATTACTGTTGATTCATCCATCAGAATACACAAGTGTAAGTTTTATTCATCTGAATTTATCGTATTTGTGATGCCTTGTACATAAATAGCTTCTGTTTCGCATCGCAAGTTGGGGAAATGTGGCACCATTGTACACAGGTGCGGGCCACACCACAGCTGCAAATTTACGCGAGTCCTACTATAGGTGTAGAGTAGGTCAGTGGGTGTGGGTGTAGATAAAAACACAGCTAATGTGTTGTTGTATTTGCAGGAAACAGATGGCGTCTAACAAGATCTGTGACGAAGATATCAAGATGAAGCCAGCTGGATAAATAAGCCAGCTGGGTAGAGGAATATGCTGTATGTTTGAAGGAGATTGGTAATGTGTTAAAACTGCATCTCAATCATTTTGCTTTAACGTGGCCTAAAAATGCCTTGCTAGTCACGAAGAAGTGCTGTGGAAAGGTTTCAACGACCTAAAATTACCATCTTTGAATCATGTTTAGGTATACTGTATTAGATCAAAATTAGTGATGTTAGTCATGCAGTGTGGTGGAAAGATTGTAGAGCCAGTGTTTGTGTCTTTGCTACTGAACTAAGTTAATTCAGCTGTCAAAGGATATGTCTTGGCCAAGTTTAAGTGAAAGAACTGTAGTTGTGTGTACCGAAAGTCCTCGTTTATGCTAGTCATGAAGAAGTGCTGTTTTCATGTACATTAAATGCAAGTAATTGTCAATATGGTAGTGTTGAAGTGATGAGAACAGGAACATGCTGGTCTGCTGGCTGAATTGGCCCTTATCCTGTAATCCACCATTTTCCTTTATGGGATGATAGGGAGGTATTAGACTAGTAACCAAGGAGACGTGTACTCCACCATCCTTGGAGGATAAGGGAGGGAATTGGGGCATGTTTTGTTTGATGGCATTGTGAATTGTAGTATGTTGTTGATGAACCCCAGTCTACCTGGCCAAGCAGACCCATCAACCGTAGGCAAGCAACAGTCCCTTGCAGGGCCACCTCATTTAATGAACCAGTGTTTCCCTGTGGCAGACAGAGCCCTGCAACGGCAAGGTGCGTTGAATAGTGTGGAGGTTTGGTTCCTGGATGGATGCTGCATTTGCATAATCCAGTTAACGTGAGCACCATAGCAGGCCCCACATCACCCCATTAATTGGTGATATGGTTACCACCCAACATTGTAAATGGTTTCCTGGGCTGCAGGAAACCATTAGGCCTGTCACCTGGTGTAAAACCACATGAAGTGGAAAGAAGAGAAAAAGTGACAGGAAGGAAAAGGAGAAGTAGGGAGTGAGGACAAACAGAATGATAAAGTTGGAAGAATAGGTAGTACTACAGTGCAGCCTCAAAAGTTTGCAAACCTCTAAAGTTCAATTGCCATAATTTATGAAAAATGTAATTTTTATTTCCCAAACTTAGCTCAGAAATAGAGACTAGTAAAAAAAAAAAAATTCCTAGCTACACCCATCTGGTACTGATGACCTAACCATAAAGTGTGTGGTCACCCATAATAATAATAATTTCCTTTCCTCCTCTTGGGTAAGCTCTTACTTGAGTCAGTTTTATCATATCCAAATTTGACCATAATTGTGGCGTCAAACAGGTGTCCTGGCTTTACCAATTAGTGCAGTGCTGGGAACAAAAATGATGCAGTATAAGAATGCAGCCACAAGTACTTAGTGTGTGTGTTGTGAAATGATTGGTGATGGAAACTACCATGTATGACAAATTTGACAGTTCTCAGTGCTGTACCAACTGAAACTAGAGTAAATAACTCATTGCAGGTGTTGTCAAAGATAGCGGTGGTGTTAAACCTGACAGTGTATGACATTACAAAGCAGTGTGATAAGGTTTTTAAGTTTTTGAGTGGAATTATGGTAAATATTCCTTTATCACAACACCATGCAACACCACTTGTCAGACGTCAACTGATTTTATTAACTTTTGGCTGAAGCATGATTATTGGTAGGCAGCAGTCTAAGTGTAATTCTAATAGATCATTTGCATCACAGTTAAACCACTGTGCAATATATTTTTGAGTAGATATAAACCACCACCATCTTCCATTTTTTTTTCACACACACACACACACAATGTACTTATGTATTTCATTACTGAGATTGCAGTATTTCTGCAAGATTATAGTAATGCAGACTGGCAGTAATTGTACATATCATAAAATGTCATAAAATAAACTGTGTAATCAGTGCACAATATGTGAAGTGTAGCATCACGTATGGGTTGGGTATATGGTTACCACCCAGCATTGTAAATGGTTTTCTGGCTTACAGAAAGCCATTAGGCATGTTACTCAATGTAAAGCCACCTGAAAAGGAAGGAGTAATAAAAATTGACAGGAAAGATGTGAGAAATAGGGAGAGAGGAGGACAGAAACAAAAATAATGGAGATAGTGGGCAGTGCTACATCAAGGAATGGATGGTGGTTGCTGAAAGATGTAAATATTCATGTTCAGTACTGTAGTTTTTACGTAAAAAAAGAATGCATAATTACTGTCCCTTACAACTTACTGATTGATGTTAAATCTGAATTAAGCTGCAGTGCTTTAGAACAAGGGGACACACACACAAGATGAGGAAAGGAAATGTGAAAGAAACACTTCATGGTTTGTAGCGATTATTGTACTGATCCTCGTGTTAAGAGATGAAATGGGGAGAAATGGAGTTTCCCCGAGCTAAGCCCTGTATTGGACTATATAGCCCCACTAGGGTTACAGGAGGGAGCTACCCCTCCCGGCACGGCAGCCCAGGCGAGGCTCGAACTTGCAATCCCCCGATTACAAGTCCAGCGCGCTACCACTGTGCTACCGCGCCCTCGAGTTAAGAGATGAGATAAATGGTAGTGTTAACAATGGAAAATAGGATGCCTGAAGCCATCTAGTTAGCCCAGATAACAAAGCTTGTGTTAAAGGCATGTCTAAACCATGAGAATTAAGACAGCCACAGAAATGCTTTATTAAAAGTTCAGATTTTTCAAAAGTATCAAAAGGATACAAGAACTTCGAATTTAAGAGGTTGCACTGTGTATCAAGTGAGTGGATGATCACAGTCATCTACCACCTGCAGGACTAGTAACCAAGGAGACACATGAAAGCAAGCCTCCTTTACCTGTAAAGTGTATTGCTCTAGCACATTGATATGACTAGTAGCCATAACCAAGGAGACTGCCACCTCATGAAGGCAACGTTCTCCATTGTCTGTTAAATTTGTTATAGCATGTTACCAAACCTGAGAGATCCCTGTTCCCTTTTGTCTCAGTTGATGGCAGTGTGTACTTGATTGGAGGGTCGATACAACTAGTAACCAAGGGTGATGGTATCTAGGGCTGGTGGTGGTACTGTTAAAGCTGAGGGAGTGTGGCCATGTGTGGATTACCACTAGGGTGTGGGAAGGAATTGCAAATTGTTCACTGTTTGGTGAGAGGCAGTGTATGTGGTGTTAGAGGTAGACTGTGAAAAATGCTGACATGGTGTGTGCAGTGTGTGTGTGGGGGGGGGGGAGCATATGGAGATTTCAGGCATGAAAGGATTAGTCTTGCTGTTGAGTGTGTGGAGGATGTTTTTAATTTTTATTTTGAGGACATGCTATGTGCTGGAGGTGGAGCTGGTGTTAGCTGTGTGGCTAGGGTAAGGAGTGTCTGGAGGAAGTTCAGAGAGCTGTTGCCTCCTGACATTGAGAGGGCTCTCCTCCAGTGCTAAGGGATCTTTGTATGTGGCACGTGTTAGGAGTGTAATGCTGTATGTGGTGAGACCTGGGCAGTGAAGGATGAGGATGTTCATAGGCTTAAACATAGTCATGACAACAGTTAGATTTGTTTGTAGTGCATCCTTGAATGACAGGCCTTGGGAAGGATGTTAGGACTGCAGTTGAAGAGTTGAGAAGAATGGGACTTGAATGTATTGATGTAGTGATGAGGAGGGGTTGGTTGAGATGGTTTGGACATGTGGAGAGGATGGAGGGTGAGAGCTGTGATTGTTTAGGGTCGAGTTGGGACTTGAATGTATTGATGTAGTGATGAGGAGGGGTAAGTTGAGATGGTTTGGACATGTGGAGAGGATGGAGGGTGAGAGCTGTGATTGTTTAGGGTCGAGTTGTGAGAGGCAGACTAAAAAAAAGACCTGGGATGAAGTCAGAGTGAGACCTCAGGGATACGGGACTGGACAGGGAGACTGCCAGAGATCAAGTAGTATGGAGAGATGCCATTAGGTGACCAAGGCTATCTTAAGCAGGCATGTTGAAGCCTTTGTAAACGATAGGAAAATAAACGAAGTAACCAAGGAGACTGTCATACCTCATAGTTAAGGACCATCAAACAATGCAACCCCTCTCCCGCCCCTCTCCCTTTTTTTTTTTTTTTTTTTTAATCAGTGCAACCCCTCTATCTATTTATTTATTTTTTCAAGGCAACCTCATTTTTGTGTGTGTGTGTGTGTGTGTGTGTGTGTGTGTGTGTGTGTGTGTGTAACCTCTCCCCCCCCCTTTTTTTTTTATGCAACCCCTCTCCTTTCCCAGTGTCTTTCTTTTTTTTTTTTTTTTTTTTTTTTTTTTTTTTTTTTTTTTGTCCAATTCTGTCAGTTGAAAAATGTTTCTGTAAAGCTTAGTCAGGTTGCCTTTACCAGTTGTATGGTGGGAATACTGTTAGTTTAGGCCATACCTGTGGCTAAACGAGGACATCTGTATATGCACTGAACAGTATTTGTGGATGTGGGAGCATCTCTTGGCCAGTCAGTCAGACCATATGATTTTTCAGCAGAACTTCACTCGTGTAGATTATAATATATTGCGGCCCTTCATGATCCCACATCCATTACTTATATATTTATATGTGCTGACCATATTTTCTTTATTCCAATAAATGCATCTTTAATGTAAATGCTTCTTTGTTATAAATGTTTCAAGATTTTGTCTAGTGGAGTAGAGTTTATCGCCTTTTAAGACTAATGAAAAACAGCTTGATTTTGACAAGGCAGTCTTACAAAATCCGTTATTTGAGAGGTAGTAAAATTAATTGTGCTTTTTAAATATAACGTCAGTTGCTTTGCCAATGATTGAAATATTGCTGCAACTTTTAATCCAAATACTAAACACACAACCAAAGAACTGCAGCTAAAAAAAAAAATAAATGCATGCTCCTGGTGCAGGCCAAAAATTATTTGAAATATCTCTACATATTGCATCAGTGTCACATAGTGATGCAGCTTGCCAATTTTTATTCCATCTGACTACAACTGTTGCATGTTTATCTCATTTGTACTGTTGTGTCAATGGTCACTGCCCCTCCAAAACGTCTGCTTGCATCCCTCCACCACCCTGGCGGGTGCGTAGCACCTGTCTAGCAGTAAACTCTCATCCCTTTTCTGTCCAGCTATCAAATGCAGGAGTTAACCTTTATGTATGCAATAGGTCAACTCTGGAACTGCTTTTCACTCTTCCTACTGCCTATGACCCTCCAGTTTTTTTAATGCTGTGTCCAGGCATCTCAAGATGAACGATCTTGAATTTGGCACTTAACTTAGTTTTTTGTTGGAGGGAACAGTCGTTCAGATTTTCTAGCATTTGGTTCCTTCTTGCTTGCATAAAATAATGATTTAAATTGTTGTGGGAACAAAGTTGCCTAAAAATTACCTGCTGTAGTGTTCATCTGTCATGTTGGACTAAAAGACCTGTTGCCTGGGTATGAATGGCTTGGTAGGCCAGGAACAGCATTACTGATTTTATACATACAGTACTTTATTAGTTGCCTACTTGCACCAGACCATGAGCAATAGATTTAAACTTCAGCCAGTCTTGGTTAAGATGTGTTTGTTTATGACCAAGAAATTAACAAGGGTTATATAAACTGTAGCAGCCAGTTCATAAGTAACCTTGTAATTTTTTAGAAGTGCTATTCCAAAGTTTTTTAAGGGAACGAAGTCTTAAAAGGCGAGAAATATTACTTCATTACATTTAAAAATATAAAGTAGCCATAAACTTTTTTTTTTTTTTTTTTTTTTTTTTTTTTTTTCCAGATCTGTTATTAGTAGATAGGTTATGGCAACATTCCACGTGTTTAGTAAGAAATCATATGTCATTTGGTTGTCTATGCTTCATAAATTAGAATTGGGAGACTGAGGGATGGAGTTGAGTGGGAAAGAATTAACTAGGAGTGTATGTGAGTGAGGTAGGAGGGGAGACCAAGGATGAGATGGAGGGCTGGAGTGAGAGACTAAGGGCCAATTCACACTATACGGTTCGTCTTCGTAGGGTTACGGTTCATTTGCTATGTCACTGTTCACGCTATATGTCCATGAGCTCGTCAGTCTGCGTGCAGCTGTGGCTCCGACAAGAAGCCTCAGAAATTAGTTTAAAGCGGCTTGCTGCAACATTCATTTTTGCACAACTACTTAGGACTACTTAGGTGACAGTGCCACTGATGTTACAACCATGAATGTCACGAACAATGCAAGCTCTTTAGTAGACATAACTAGACAGGGAGGAAATGCTCCACAAGGTGCATTCCTTGTAAAAGAAATTTAAAAGATTCTTGAAGTCCCACTGATTCTCTTCCATGGGCGTATAGAGGGTTGAGAGAGAAGCTACCAATGGTTATGAACAGGATGTTGGGAGAACCTGTGAATGGTAATGGATAGGGTGTTAAGAGATACTCTATGAATGGTAATGAATAGGATGAAGGATAAAATGCTATTTGTCACACTTATAATAAAATAGTGAAATATTTAAATATCTTACCCAATTTTTCCAATCCCTCTCCTGTTAATTTCCAGATTTTTTCTTTCACATGGTTATTGTTGTATTTTCTGTTGCCCATGTCATATAGTTCCTCGTAGCCTCTGACCAGTTCTAATAACTTCTCGTCACTCATGACTGCTTATAGTACTGTTCACGGCCAAAAGCAGTGACAGGCTAAAGTTGTCCTCTGTCGTCTGTAAACACACCGTGACTGATACGTATCGATGTTCACATTGATCGGTGGAGGTACGGAGCGTTTCCATACGTATACGTTTCGTTCGTTAGGGATTTCTTCCAAACGTTGGCAATCCGTACGAGTGAAAGCTGCACGAAAGATGAACAATAAACGGAAAATATAGTGTGAACAGCCCCATTGATTTCGATAAAATAATTAACGTACGAAAGGCGTACGGAGACGAACCGTGTAGTGTGAATCGGCCCTAATGTGTGAGGTGGAGGGGGGGGGGGAGAGGGAAACTGAGGGATTGAGTAGAGGATGTTGTAAATTGAAATGGGATGGAGAGGGAAACTAACTAGGAGTGTATGTGAGTAAGGTGGATGTGGGGTAAGAGGGAGGGGGAGACTGAGGATGAGATGGAGGGATGAGTGGAGGTATGTAGGAGAGGAGGGTGTAAGTTGGGGGTGGAGTATGAGACTGAGGTGGAGGGATGGAATAGAGGTATGAGATGGAGGTGTAAGTGGGGGGGTATGGAGAGTGGCAGGGGGAGACTGAGGATGAGATGGAGGGATGGAGTGGAGAGGTGCATGAGAGAGGAGGGTGTAAGTTGGGGGGTGTAGGAAGATTAATTCTGAGAGTGTATGTGAGTGAGGTGGGGATTGAGGATGAGATGGAGTGGAGAGATATATGAGAGGGGGGTGTAAGTTGGGGGAATGGAGAGTAGGAAACATAATCAGGAGAGTGTATGTGAGTGAGGTGGGGGAGCTGAGGATGAGATAGAGATGGAGAGGTGTGTGAGAGGAGGGTGTAAGTTGGGGTGTGAAAGACTAACTAGGCGAGTGTATGTGAACAAAATGGAGGGATAGGGGAGGGGGTGTAAGTTGGGGGAATGGAGAGTAGGAAACATAATCAGGAGGGTGTGTGTGAGTGAGGTGGGGGGAGAGGCAGGGGGTGTAATCTGGGGGGAGGGCAGGTAGATGGCAGTGGACAGGGAGGAGATATGTACCCTCACAAGATCAAGGTGTCTGGCTGTAGTTAGATATAGCATGTCCACACTTTCACATTGTTATAGTAATATGGCCATTATATATATTTACAGTTTTATTTGTTTGCTTGAGATTATACTCTGAACTTTAGCTTGGCCTAAAATTTTAAATCTTTCCAGCCTGAATTATGAGTTGTAACTTTCTTAAAACAGGATAGTAGACACAGTGTGAAAAGGATTATGAGTAATAGCATTGCCTTTCTGTGCCTCGAGTTACTCTTATGTGACACAGCTGGAAAAGACTGAAAAATTGGGCCAAGTTAGTGAAGAGTAAATATTGTTCAGTGGAATGTGATTTTGTTGATATTTAACATCCATCACAACCAGTCCATGTTGGTATTTTTGAACCTCTTCAGTACTGTTACATCTTTTCTGTGTATTGTTGCTGTGTCCCAGATGATTTTATTCTTGCTGCTGCCAGACGATTTTACTCAGCTTAGGAAGGGGGTCTCATACTGAAGGGAGGCTATGTCCCCTCCAGTATGAGATCGCACTCCAAGCTGAATAAAATCGTGTGGCATCAGCAGGAATAAAATGTCCTCATACTGAAGGGGTTAATTGGCTCATGTCTTTGGTATACTGTATGCCATGTTGACTAATGGTGCCTTGCTTCCTGTTTAACATGCCTTAGCAAACACACGTTGCGTGGTGCACACAGTGTTTAGCAATGCATGTTAAGTAGCCCTTTTGATCACTCTGTTGTATGGCATATGTTCTTGTATAGCTCTGCCTGGCATTAGCTGGGCAGAGCAATACAAGATATGGCATTTACACAGTGATTTGAAGGGCACGCTCTTGGAAGCATCTTGGGGTAGGGCGCAGAACCTATCTCGATAAATCGGCCACGAATATACGGACTGGCAACCCTCCCTTGGGGTTGCATGTCCTTATTTCTCTGGCCGATTTATCGAGATAGTTTTTTTTTTCACCTTCTTCACTTAAATGTATCTTGGTGGAAATAAAACCAATGTATTATTACCATGTCTTTATTATATACATATACCTTTTTTGTATAGTACTTATGTATGTACTATACATATATATATATATGTATAGTACTTTGAAAAATATCTGAAAGAGAATACCAATAGACATGAATAGTACGAAGGAAACATCACTTTGTACTATTCATGTCTACCAATATTCTTTTTCTGATATTTTTCAAAGTACTATACATATATAAGTAACTTATATTAAAAATTTAGCACTTAGAAAAAATTATGAACTTAAAAGGACAATATACAAAGACAGTAAAGAATAAAAGAAATATTAAAAACAAACAAAACAGGACACATGGAGCAGGACACAGGAAGGACAGCAGGACATAGCACATGACAGGGAAGGACACAGCACAGATGACTGGGCAGGGCAAAGCAGGACAGACCATAGATGATGAAAGGACAGAACAGAGCAGGATACAGCAAGAGATGGAAGAGCAGGACACCCTAGGCAAGAACAACAGAACACAGGATAAGAGTAGCAAGGAGGGGAGGACAGGCCAAGGATGGCAGGGCACAGCAAGAGTGCAGATGACAGTGCATGGGTGTAGGGCAGGACAGGGGTGGCAGGGCACAAAGCAGGACATGACACAGATGATGGAAGGGCAGGACATGGCACAGATGACGGAAGGGCACAACAGGGCAGGTCATAGCAAGGCAAGACAAGCAGGATACACCAAGAGATGGAAGGGCAGGACACACAAAGGAAAAAATAGCAGATATGGAAGGGCAGGACACCCTAGGCAAGAACAGCAGGACACAGGGAAAGAATAGCAAGGAGGAGAGGACAGGCCAAGGATGGCAGGGCAAGGCAAGGCGAGGCAGGGCAAGGCAAGGCGAGGCAGGGCAAGGCAGGGCAAGGCAAGGCGAGGCAAGGCAAGGCGAGGCAAGGCAAGGCAAGGCGAGGCAAGGCAAGGCAAGGCGAGGCAGGGCAGGGCAAGGCAGGGGTGGCAGGGCAAGGCAGGGGTGGCAGGGCAGGGCAAGGCAGGGCAAGGCAGGGGTGGCAGGCCAAGGCAAGGCAGGGGTGGCAGGGCAAGGCAGGGGTGGCAGGCCAAGGCAAGGCAGGCCAAGGCAAGGCAGGGCAGGGCAGGGCAGGGCAAGGCAGGCCAAGGCAGGGGTGGCAGGCCAAGGCAAGGCAGGGGTGGCAGGCCAAGGCAAGGCAAGGCAAGGCAGGGGTAGCAGGGCAAGGCAAGGCAGGGGAGGGAATAGCAAGGGTGTAGGGGAGACCATGGCTGTACAGTGTATTGCATGGGTGTAGGGGAGGGAAGGAAAGTGCAAGGGTGTAGGGGAGGGAAGGAAAGTGCAAGGGTGCAGGGCAGGTAAGTGATGGCAGGACAGCGGCGGAAGGACAGGACATGGTTGACAGAACAGGGATGGAACGACAGGACAAGGATGACAGGAATAGCAAGGGACACCTGGTAGGGCATAGCAAGGGTGGGAGTGGTAGGGTGGGTTGCAGGGTGGTAAGGTTAGGAAGAGGAAGAAAGAGGGGAGGAAGAGGAAGAAAGAGGGGAGGAAGAGGAAGAAAGAGGGGAGGAAGAGGAAGGAAGAAAGAGGGGAGCAAGAGGAAAGAAGAAAAGGGAGAGAAGAAAAGGGAGAGAAGAACGAGGAGAAGAAGAGGCATAATTCAATAAGAGGGGGAAGAGAAGGAGAGGAAGCCTAATACAAAAAGGGGAGGAGGAGGAGGAAGGAAGAAAAGAATGAGGAGGAAGGAAAAAAAGAATGAGAAGAAGGAGGAGGAGGACAAAGGAAGGAGGAGGAGGACAAAGGAAGGAGAAGAATGAGGAGGGGAAGAGGAAGGAGAAGAATGAGGAGGGGAAGAGGAAGGAGAAGAATGAGGAGGGGAAGAGGAAGGAAGAAGAGGAAAACAACAACAAGGAGGAGAAGAGGAAGCCTAATACAATACGGGGAGGGAGAGGAAGGAAGAGAACAACGAGGAGGAGAAGAGGAAGCCTAATACAATACTTAACTATATGAAGTACTAAAACACACAGAGAATAAACACTCAACTTTGTTTTCCTTTGTAATATTAATGCCAGCAAGGGGTATCATTAGTTTATGCTTCAAAAACTTCTTGTGGGTCAAATAATAATAATAATAATAATTTACTGGCAAACCCCTAACAGTAATTCCTCATTTAAGATACTTTCACTAAGCACAGTCTCTCTCTTAATGTCACTCAAAAATACACTTTTCACAAACTTCTTAATTAATCTCAAAGGTGTGCTGTGAAAGATCAATGTTAATTCATTTATAAATATAATTTTTTTAAATTTAACACAAATAAATCTTGCTAGTTAGTTCTGTCTTGCATATGATCCTTAAATGCTGGAGAAAAAGTCCCTCTTGTTGGGACCTGACCCTAACTTCACGCAATCAGCAATTTACGGGAATATATATATCAATTATTAAATGAGGAATTACTTACTGCTAGCATTATACACAAACAAAACTCACAATTTACACATATTCTGTTTTTAACTGTGTGGAAAATGTGCCACTAGATCTCAGATGATGTGTTTACATATACAGTATTTCAAAGCTATGCATATATATACTGAGGTGTACATGATGGGCCTGTAGAAACAGTTCAGTATTTTTATATCATTTGTATCGTACCATTCATGAATGCTCCAACATGCATTCATTGGCCATAGTCACCTAATGGTGGCTGTCTATGCTGCTCAATCTCTGGCAGCCACCCTATGACCTTGTCTCGTATTTTTTTTCCAGTCTGCCTCACAATCCTACCCACGAAATTCACACTTCTCACCTTACGCACCCAATTGTTATAAAATTGCGGTGCAGGGCAGACACCTTCAGGTGGTGGCACTGATATAACCAGGACATGTCCAGTGAAAAGGGCCAGATGCTCACTCACTGACCATTTAAGCCCCTGGAATCCTGACTACCTCACATATTTCTCCCTACATAAGTGCTTCAAAATTATCAACTCCAGGTCCTATTCCAGACCACCACCACTACAATACCAGCTGGTGTTCTCAGTGCCAAAAATCCCTCGTGGCTAAACACACAGACACAGGACAACAAAGGGACTCTCAATGCAGAAAAACACGAACACATAAACCACCACCACAACCCAACAAGACATCCACACAAAGTTATAAGGCTGCCTCCTCCCCCAACCTCACGATATACCTCTTCATAATAACTAATCCCATGAAACAGTGAAATTTTTAGTACTGAGACAGGAATGAGTCTCCTTGATTATTAGTTCAACTGACCCTCCAGTCTGGCCCCACTTCGTCAGAGGAACATTAAAGCATTACGGCCATTCAAACCACCATGGAAGTTGTACTAGACCTATTACTTGACCACTGCCCCAAATTAGAAAGTTACCTAAATCCAAATAAAATGTGCAACCATTTTTATTTTTCCTCCTTTTTTCCGTATTTCCTTTTTTTTTCTGTTAATAATTTATCCTGTACATACTGCCTACCTAGCCACTACAGCCATTCAAAGCCTTTAACACTGCACGCCAGCACGAAATTTCACAAGATATAGTCAATATTTTTTTTCTCGCCCCTAAAACGGCCCCCATTCAGAAGGAACTGTGCTGTGAAAATACATGGAATTTCATAGTACAGGTCATCGGCTCCGACCACCTGCACTTGTCGCAGTCCGCCAATGGCGGTGGCCGTCAACCTCTTTATTTATTTATTTATTTTTTTTAATTCCACTTTATTATTTCAGAGTGTACACAGCTTTTTTTAATAAATAAATAAATATATATATATATATATATATATATATATATATATATATATATATATATAGTACTTTATTTTTAGTATTTCACACTGTACCTAGCTACCTATGCACACAAGGCCACTACAGACATCCACAAATCTGCAGCCAAACAGGACCCTTCAAAAACCATCACCAAACACCCACCCTTCACAAACAACCCTACCCAGAAAAACACGAATACACCTACTCTCTCTCACCCTCTCTTTACTCTAACTTTGTCTAAAAATGCCTTGTGCTCTCTCTCATGGATCTATCTATCTATTGCCAGACGCCTTAATCCCGTACGGGATGGCCACAAACGTATCGCCTCTCTCGTGGATGCTGGGTTGTAAGCATAGTATATAAACACTAAAATACGATGCTGGTTATGAAGAAGAGCTATGGAAGGCATGTAATAAAAACTTGTATTACAAAAAGTACTTTAAAAAAATCTGTAAGCCAAGAAACTGTTTACAATGCTGGGTGGTAACCATATAATCAAACCATATGTGCTCCCTATGTGTCAACAAGTGGGTTGGTGAAGGGCTAGTGCCCCTCCCCATAAATAAAAGTCAAATGGCCCCCTTACGGGATTATGGCAGCTGGCAGTAGGCAAAAAGATAGATAGATATTCTCATCCTATACCCAACACTAAAATTCACAAGGATACATATTTTCTTTCCTACTCCCTTAAAACGGCCCCCATTCCAACAGAACCATACTGTGAAAAATATATGGAATTTCACAGTACAGGTCACCGGCTCCGTCCACCTGCAATACCTGTAGCTGAAGTGCAGATCCACCAGTGGCTGGGGCCGTCATCCACTTTTTTTCCCCTCTCTTTCCTAAATTTATTTCTACTACTTCAGACGGTACATAGCAACTACCTAGATATATATGGCCACTACAGCCAAACAGAAGCCTTCAAAAACCATCATGAGACACCCACCCTTCAGACACAACCACATCCAGAAAAACACAACCTATACTCTCTCTCTCTCTCTCTCTTTTTATTCTAACTTGGTCTAAAAATGCCCTGTGCTCTCTCTCATGGATGCTGTATTGTAAGAATACAGTATATAAGCACTAAAATATGATGCTGGTTTGGAAGAACAGCTATGGAAAGCATGTAATAAGAACTTACATTACAAAGAGTACTTACAACCTATTCTCATCCTATACCCAACACTATTTTTCAAAATTATACATATTTTTTCCTACCCCCTTAAAACGGCCCCCATTCCAAAGGAACTGTGCTGTGAAAAGCATATGGAATTTCACAGTACAGGTCACTGGCTCCGACCACCTGCAATACCAGTGGCCTAAGTGCAGTCCAGTAGCCCAATTGCAGTCCGCCAAGTGGCTGTGGCCGTCATCCACTTTTTTTTTTTTCTTACTTTTTAAACTTTATTTCTACTATTTCAGACGGTACATAGCTACTACCTAGATATACAACAGAAACCTTCAAAAACCATCACCAGACACCCACCCTTCAGACTCAACCATACCCAGAGAAACACAACTCTAACTTGGTCTAAAAATGGCTTATGCTCTCTCAGGAATGCTGGGTTGTAAGAATACAGTAAACAGGCATTAAAATATGATGCCTGTCACAATGAAAAGCTATGGAGTGAATGCAGGTCTAATGTTTTGTTTCTGCCAGTTGGACACGTAAAAAAAAAAAAAAAGACTACCAAAACATGAAAATTTGTGCCAAGTTAGAGTGAAATGAGTATACCCAGACTTCAACACAATCATCATCTTTCACAAGGATACATATTTTCTTTCCTACCCCCTTAAAATGGCCCCCATTCCAACAGTACCAAACTGTGAAAAACATATGGAATTTCACAGTACAGGTCACCGGCTCCGTCCACCTGCAATACCTGTAGCCGAAGTGCAGATCCACCAGTGGCTGTGGCCGTCATCCACTTTTTTTTTCCTCTCTTTCCTAAATTTATTTCTACTACTTCAGACGGTACATAGCAACTACCTAGATATATATGGCCACTACAGCCAAACAGAAGCCTTCAATAACCATCATGAGACACCCACCCTTCAGACACAACCACATCCAGAAAAACACAACCTATACTCTCTCTCTCTCTCTTTTTACTCTAACTTGGTCTAAAAATGCCCTGTGCTCTCTCTCATGGATGCTGTATTGTAAGAATACAGTATATAAGTCCAGTAGCCCAAGTGCAGTCCGCCAAGTGGCTGTGGCCGTCATCCACTTTTTTTTTTTTTTTTTTTACTTTTTAAAATTTATTTCTACTATTTCAGACGGTACATAGCTACTACCTAGATATACAACAGAAACCTTCAAAAACCATCACCAGACACCCACCCTTCAGACTCAACCATACCCAGAGAAACACAACTCTAACTTGGTCTAAAAATGGCTTATGCTCTCTCAGGAATGCTGGGTTGTAAGAATACAGTAAACAGGCATTAAAATATGATGCCTGTCACAATGAAAAGCTATGGAGTGAATGCAGGTCTAATGTTTTGTTTCTGCCAGTTGGACACGTTAAAAAAAAAACTACCAAAACATGAAAATTTGTGCCAAGTTAGAGTGAAGTGAGTATACCCAGACTTCAACACAATCATCATCTTTCTCTACTTCAATGCCAACACAATACACAACTCACACACAATGCACTATGCCCACAGTGTAATGCTTCCTGCCACACCACACCACACTCACATTTACCACAGTGTAAGGCCTCCCCCCCTCACCACAACACACTACTACAAACACTCACCACATGTACCACAGTGTAGGCCTCCTCCCACACACCACACCACACTACCACAACAGACAATCCTTCAACATATACCTTTGGGCCTGCCAAGGTTTCTGTAGTCAGTCAAGTGGGATTACAAGCCAAGATTTACTAATACATAGCAAATATTCTTCAAAACAGCATAATTTTGATATAATAGGTTTATCATCCACTGACAAAGGAATTCAATTTATCATGAGAATTAATTTGCCGGAAGGGAAGGTTATGACGGCCAATACAGGTGATAGGAGGGTCAGAGGCATGTAATGATTTTAGCACTACAACAACAGGGTCTCTCTATCTCTCATGACAGAAATATTTGAGGTGGGAGCAAAGAACAAAGAATAAACAAGCATTAAGGGGGCGAACTATCAGTACCATGCCTAGTGAAGTGGACTAATCATCATCATCATCATCTTCGTAACCAATTATTTTTCAATCATCGTAACCATTTTTTTTTTCTTTTTCAAGCAGTCACTCCTAACCTGTTTATTTATTTTTTTACACATGGATAAAATGCATAGGGCCCATAAAGCAAAGAGGAAACCCAAGAAAGAGTGAAACTAACCGCAAGCCCAATGAAATGGCTCATACACTCATTCACTTACCATTCAAATCCTAGTATCTTACACACACACACACACAAAACCATGGGGACATCACACATCCTTGCTCTCTCTAATCATAAACCACAACAACCCAACCCAACAGACATCAACACCATCACAAACACCCAAACGATACACAGACCAAGAAAACGCAACAATGAAGGAGAAATATCAACAGGATAACCTAAGAATCAGCATAACGATAGTAACTCTAAAAATGTATCAACCATTGGCTGTGATGTTGGAGACCTTGCAACTTTATACAACATTGTCTGCCATCATCCAATCCTATGTCACCCCATAAGAAGCATAGGAAGCCAGAGCTAGGCATACTGCACAAAAATATCTGCTCAACACATAATACTGCTGATTTCTGAGATGCCCTGGGTTGAGAGACGATAGAGACCTGACAGGCAAATTGGTTCTTGCTCATGCTTAGGAAAATATGGCAAATGACTGTGTGATAGGAAGAGATATATCAAAATAGTTTAGTCTATGGGCACCCTAGGATCTCTCCCTACCTATCTATCAATCTATCTATAGCCTGACGCCCTAATCCATATAGTTATAAAATTTCAAACACGTGGCACATTTCCCCACGTACCGATAAGAGTATAACATATTCCAATTCAACATATAACTATAGTCAGTTTATTTCCATCTGACAAAACAAGGCAACTTTTATCACTTCAGTACTATAGTCCTTTCACCGCAAGAAGTCCGTTCAGGGTGGGGCCCACCTGGTGAATCACCTCTAGCAATGCTGCCAAATCAACTGTAGGACATGCCTCTCTCTCTCTTATTTCCCATATATGTGCTATTTGAAATTGTTTTTTATATTCTGTATACACTAAAGGAAGCTATATAGTACATTGAGTATCACTTTTTTTAGAATTATAACAACGATTTGAATGAATTCTGTGACACGTGGCTGAGCTTTTTTCCCCATGTTGCCACGCCGAGGTCGGCGAGGGACCCAGGGTCAGAGAGAGGATTAGGCCTACAGGGGAAACCTCTTAAAAATGAATGTAGAGAGAAACAGGTGGGATGGGGGTAGGTAGGGAGACAGATTGATAATCCGATAATTGGTGGTCAGATTGGCAACGTTGCACTCGGGGAAAGTCCAACTTCTGCCACACCCTGAACGGACTTCTTGCTGCGAAAGGACCGTAAATCATTGATGTAAAAAATTCAGTATGCCTTAGTGATGGGGTACAGATGAGTCTCCTTGGTTACTAGTCAAATTAACTCTCCAGTCTGACTACACTTGGCCATAAAGCTAACGGTTATGAATCTCTGTCAGGTGAAGAAAACTGACTATAGAATAAATCAACAGAAATAAAGACACCAAAAAAAACACTCCCACATCAATATATAAAACATAGTCAGCCACAGGAAAAAAAAAAAAAACATAAACCGTATTAACGATAAATGTTCGTATATATGCAGGGAAAAATCTCGTTAATCTCTCACCTACATGAAGGGAATCAACTGGTATGTTTAATGAGGGGAATAAACTCAGAATGATTGTTATTCTTGGATATAAATGAAGGGAAACGACTCAAGTTGCTTATCAACCTTTGACATGAATGGTCGTTAACTAAGGATGCTTGTTAGTTTTAAAATCTCTGTGCTCTTTAGGACAATACATTTTTCTTTTTAATGCTGAGAAGCAGAAACTGAAAGAGTGCAAGAAATAATACACAAAAGAGAGACAAATGCAAGATACCTTACATCTGAAATTCCTGCACACATTGCATTTACAAGACTGGAGGTCACAGGCAGAGGAAATAGAGATTGAGAAAAATAAATTCAAGTTGACCTGTTGCCAATTACAATCAACCAAAGAAGGACAAGAGCATATATTTTTTCAGCATATTTTTCCTGTGCCTGACTGTGCAGTACATCACAATGACATGGTAATAATAATAATGCAAATATAACAAAAAAATGGGCATAACACCATTGGCGTACAAATACAATAGCCAACATCAACAGTTCAGGAGGGATAATATATACAAAACACCCATTTTTATTGTTGGGTAAACAAGCACTATGGCTTTTTGCAGAGTCCTTTTATTTGCCACAGTTATTTACGATCTTTTGGGCTGATAATACCTGCTGTTATGGTGGTCCCTGGCTCATTTTAATTACTAAGAATCAGAGTCTATGCTGGAGAAACTAAATACTCGATTTTAATCAAAGAAAAGAGGCAAAATTCTTACAACCAAGATTATCCTCTAATATTCTTTAGACGTGTGTGTGCATCTTTCAGTTTACTCTGGAAAATGACATGCATATATCCTTAGCAAAGTTTCATAGCTCATTTAGCCACATCTCATTCAAGAAGGTAGATGATCAGCACACACAAATAAGCTACAACCAACTGACACTGTTTTACTTACGGAGCAAATACTGTACTGGCAAAAATGCTGAAATTGATGCTATGTTGGTTCAGAGAAGTGGTTTGA